>NC_062221.1:119279373-119587051 GCF_902686445.1 Sciurus carolinensis | reverse complement strand
AATGCCAACTACACAATTGTTATTTAACCTAGTTTACCTTGTATTTACTTACCCAGGGATCATTTTCCTAGGATATTTGTAAAGATGCAATATAAAAACATAATTGTTCAATTTTCATACATTATAATGACATACATGACCTTCTCAGAATAAAAATACCAATACTACCATGGCAGTATACTTGCTTTTTAAAAATATTTTTCAATATCTTTGTCTTTCTACAGTTTATAGTTAAATTACTCTGCTTTTAACCTATTTTCATAATTTGAAAATATGTGAATATGACAAATTGCCTCTTTATTTTATAAGTTTGTTGCATGTTACTTTTGATTTTATTATTTGGATGTTTAACCTTAATAATTTTTTGCAATATTTCCAAGACTTTACAATAAAATTTATAAAACAAGAACTATTAAAAGAAGCTTAAGCTTTTGCTGTTGCTTTTTTTTTTATCAGAGCCTGCTTTTATTTCTAACATGATAGGTAGGCTTTTTAACTTACTCGAACATTACTTCATATTTTCTTCAATATAAGCAGATAACTTGCAATCTCTGTTACTTACCTAAACTACACCATACTACACATGACTTCATATTATTATAAAGACATGAAATGTTATTACTTTTTAATTAAAAATATTTTAGCAAAAGTTAATATTTTATAGGACAAAATAGTGAGATATGATTTTTTTTTTTTTTTTTTTTTCGGTGCTGGGGATTGAACCCAGGGCCTTGTGCTTGCAAGGCCAGCATTCTACCAACTGAGCTATATCCCCAGCCCTACATCTTTCTTTTATTATTCTAGAATTTATAAGATAACAGCTCTATAGATATTTAAATGAGAATTTACTTTTTCCATATGAAGAGAAATCTTCACAGTCCTTTACTAATTTTGCATTTTTTAATTTGGATATTGTTTTGAACAAAAGCAATCTCTCAGATGCCAATTCTAAGGAAGAGGACATAGATCTCTCAGGTAAGCTTTCTCTGTTAAAATTGTATTTATTAATATGTCTCATTTAATGAATGATAAATCCAAGTGAGAAGATTTTGCTTTAAGTAATGTAAACCAATTCAGAATTAAGTAGTGACTTGAATTGCTCCAGTCATGGCTAATTACCAAAGAACATGTTTTTAATCCTTTTCATTTGTCTTCACTTCTAAATTTAGAAAAGAGAAAAGATGTTGATAGCTGAGGTAGTGTGTGATTTGCTCCAATCAGAGGATTTTTGTCAGGTGTTTATACTTGCCCTCTTCAGTAGAAGCTTACATGCCTTAAAACAAACAGGGATTATAATTGTCACATTGCCTTGAATTCACATCTGGGAATTTTGAGTGTGCATGCTTTATCCAAAAAAAAGATATTTTAAGATGTCTACGATCTCTTTTAAAAACTCATTTTGAGAATGTAAACAGTAGACGGATCTTTTTCATACATGTAACATCGAATGGTTTATCATTTCTTTATTTCTGAAATAAACACCTAGTGAGTCAACTCCATCTCCACTTTATATTTTAGTACTCAAAATATGAAAAATACACTTAGTTAAAAATGAAGAAAAACTCTCACCAAACAGCCTGGCATGGCACAGGCATGAAACAAAGAGCAGATGTCATCAAAAGGCACTGAAATATCAAAAAAGATAATATTTCTGAAAAAAAAAAAACAAAAACAAAAAAAATAGGAGATGCAAGAAATCCAACTCTAGGTGTAACTAATATTGATCAGTAGGAAGTATTGTAAGATTAAATTACAGGTGAACATATTACCTCCCATAAGCCATGGTCATGTAGCATTAGTATGTTTAATGGGACAGAAGAATAACACAAATGATGATGAAGATGCTTTGGAAAATGTCCACAAACTCATCTGACTTCAGAGGTGTGCCCCTTCCTGGCCAGTATAAATCATCAACAAATTTCTTTTTAATTTCCCAATTTTTATCAAAAAAACTTTGTTAACACAAATAGTAATATATCAACAATTATTACTCTAGATGGCTGGTACATGGGTTCTGCCATTATACTTTGAATTTTGAAATATTTAATTAAAAAGTCCCTGCGATGTCCTATTTTGAACTGCCTAAAAGAAATGAGGTGCTGGGTGCTGTGCAGGGACTAATCAACTAATTTTTTAACTAGTTGATCTTGGGGAATTCACTCAGATGAGCGAGGTCCAAGGCAACTGGGAGTCATGTAGGAAAGAAGAGAAATGATTAGCTAAAAGTATATGAATAAGGTAAGCAATTGTGTGTTGGACAGAATCTCTGTATCATACTGTGTTGCAGAAAGTATTTACTTACTTCACCACTTTATGATTTTTAAATTATGTGATGATTTTCTCCCATTACTGTGGAGAATTCAGACTGTATCTAATTCAAATCATTTCATAGGCCCTGGAAAAGGAATAATGATTTTATGATTCAGTAGGGGGAAAAAATACCTCAAGGCTTAAAGATAATCATGACAAAAGAGATCCATTGAAATTGGGGAAAAATTCATGAGCCAAGTATCTTATTCCTTTTCAATTCCTGCTTTTAACTTTGCCCTTCTAGCAATTAAGCTCCTTTTCATTCAGCTCTTGCAGATATTGAATTCTAAATATTGAAAAAACCACATTTCATTGAAAAATGCAACACTTTCATTTTGGAATAAAGATTCAGTTCATAAGAGATAGACTCTAATCTAAATTTCCATTTATGGGTATTACATTTCATTGTCGGGCAACTCTACATATAAATGAGGATGATAGATTATTTTTTTCCAAATTCAAGTTGTCTAGAGATTCCTTCAGAAATGTTCACTTATTTTTCAGATATGGAGATTTGAGTTCTGAATTTGGTGGACTGTTATTTTAAGACTGAGTATTTTGCATTAATCAGTCTTGTATTTCACTTCTTCAGATGGGTCATGTTTTTATTTTTTTATTTTTTGTGGATGTTATTTCCAGATGTATGGTATGTCTGAGGAATCTGGAAGATCTGGAAACAGTGTCTCAAAGATCTCCTCAGAAGCCATTGGTTCAATAGTTTAAAAGAATTTTACTATGCCTCAATCAAGGAACATGAACACTCTGACATTTTCTTCCCTGTTTCAGCACACATCATTTCCTACAGAAGTAACCTAGAAAGGCAAGTGTTCACTAGAGACCCAACCCTAACTTATCTATACTATCTTAAAAGTCCAAAATCAGAGGAAATGTGATTTTGGTCGATTTACTATCCAAAATCTATGTTTGTGAACTCCAAATTAACTGCTAATATAAAGTACAATCCAAATGTTTAAGTTATTATTAGTATAGCAAGGACAGATATTATTATATTCCCTATACATAAGGATATTTAAATATAAAAAGAGATTATTATTCACACTTAAGAAGCAGCAACTGGATAGGTAGATAAAAAGAATTTCAACCTATAACCACTGGTTCCAATTCCACGTTTCTTTGCAATATAGCCTTTTTATGCAATGTTTGAAGTCTAGCCTCACTAAACATGAGTGTCTTTTTATTTTACTTATTTATTTTTTTCACGGTACTGGGGATCAAACCCAGGGCCTGTGCTTACAAGGCAAGCACTCTACCAACTGAGCTATCTCCCCAGCCCATGAGTGTCTTTTTAGACATGTAGACACTAATAGCCCATTTCCTTTAAAAATCCTAGTGTTTAACAGCTTGAGATTAATTTAGGTCATTTTGTCATACATACATATATATTAGCTCCCTCAGGTGCATCATACTTCCACTGATATTGTACAGAAAAAACTTATTGTGACACCTGTTAAAGAGGGCAGAAAAATTTTATTCAAAAGACTACTGCAATGGGGTTCAGTAAGAGGGAGCTATTATACTCAACTCAGAAAACAACATGGACACGTGGGGATTTACAGCCAGAGAGCAGGGAGGGGTCCGTGGGTAGAAGTGTACTAAGAGGAAACATCTCAGATGCCGTGCATTCTTTGTAAAGAGGTCTAACAGAACTTTTGCTAAAGGTAGGTCAGACAATCAGAAATCACATATGGGAAGATGGAAGAATGGGGGCGAGGAATTTGAGCAAATACTTAAATCGTGTGAAAACAAAGGTGACAGTTCTGCCTAAACTGACTTGACAAGGTTTGCATTGTAACTGGGCTGGAAGGGACAAGGCCCCCAGATGAAGCCTGGTAGAGAAAGGGGTCAGGAGAGCCTTTCTAGAGTTCGACCAAGAAGAGTCTTTGACAATATCAGCAATGACTTTGAAACTCAAAACAAACACATCTATACCTCAGTCCTGCTTTTATTGTCTGTTCTTATTTTTTCAGTATCATGTGCCCAACTCTATCAACTATCCCCTTGGAGATGAGACATTAATATCTTAAAAATAAGTGCTTACCTTTTGATTAACTGTCTAGCTGAGCATGCTATTGAACCAATGGCTTCTGCAGAGATCTTTCAGACACTGTTTCTAGAGCTTCCAGATTCCTCAGAGGGCTCTATCACACATGGCTTCTCCTCAGATGATATTTGGACATCTAAGATCTATTTTAAAACAGTGATTTTCATTTAGCAAAGACAAATGAAAAATATTTTTAGTTGCTACAGCGTATTCAATTTCTGGTACCTTCAGCATTTTCATTTCTCATTATATGGATTTTCTATTTTAATGGGAACTAACAGTAAAATTGAACATACTAATAATCCTAATTTTGCAATCAATCTTTTCAATATATGCATTTACCATCAGTCACTGATCCTGCCACCCCTCTTACCTGTGGTATCCCTATGCTATATCAAATTTGCTGACTGCTCTTATCTCACACAGAGATAAAAGTTCCCTAGATCGTGTGTTATATATTCTTGTATTTTCTTAAATTAATATTTTATTCTCAATTTGCTTTCAAATTTTCATTTCTTCTCCTCATATAATTATTCTTTAACTCATTATTTCTTGACTCTAAATTGACAAATGAAGGTTGAGTCTCAGATTGTCTTAGTCCATCTAGCACAGCACAGAAACATGCTTAATGTCTTTTATAAATCAGTTTATTTCTGAAAAGGGGTGATTTTTCTAGATATTATTGCTAATAGCATATTTTGATGACACTGATATTTAACCTAATTTTCTTATTTTAATTTCTATAGCAAAACATTGGGTAGTAAACTAAGAACTTGACTTGGAGTCACAAACACTGAGCTTTAATCTTGTTTTTTCACTAAAAATATTTATACACGCCTTGAGGTCAGTCATTTAGAGTTTTTGGACTTTAGTTTTCTCAAACATAAAATGAAAAAGCAGAAATGGCAATGTTGTAAGTTCCTATCCAGATCTACAGCACATTGAAATATCATTTAAAAGCACATGTCATTTTACCTCAAACCTACATCAAATCAGTTAAAAGCAGAAATAATTCTCAGATGTCTGTCTTTCGACTTATGGGAGAACTGCATGGGATAAATGAAATTTTCCATGCTCAATGAACAGCAGAGAGATTAAAAAATTAAGGAAACTCTTCTGATTATTTTTAAATAAAGTTTATTTAGTGTTTAGCAAGCTAAGTATTTTAAAAATCTAAAAAAATTAAAAAATCTGCTGGGAGACATCAGTAAATTTATCCTAACGTAAATAGAATAATAGTTTGACCAATTGTGAGTATAAAAGTATTGAAAATTTTCAAAGCATTTTCAAGTTCAGAAATTATTTAAATATCTTGGGTGATATACTCTACCTTTAGCCTCTAGTACCTAGTTTCTGTTCATTAAATGATTGAATATTTAAAGAAAATCTGATATCTTTCTACTATTCCACAGATTTTCTGAGTTTGTTTTGTTTTCAAAATATGTAGCACCTATATGAAGCAATATAGATTTTGCAAAAGCTGGAAAAATCGTTGAACAATCATGAATGGTAAAATGTTAAAAATTTTCTTGTTATAGTAGTATTTTTCAGGACTAACTAGTATTTATGTGTTTTATGTGTGCCTAGCTAGTTCAATGTTACTAAAAGACAAAATATAAATCTGCTGCATTCTTCATTGTATTTGTTAATGATTCCTTGATTTGCAATATGTTTTTGATACAATATTACCCTACGTGTATATTAATACTTTCAACTAATATGGTTCCAGAAATTCTGTCTGGTAAATTCAGATAGAAGTTAAGATATGTAGGATTTTATTATTTTTTATTTCAATTCCTGAAAAATGTTTTATTCTGCAAAATATAACCTAAATATAAAAAAAAAAATACTTTTTATTTCCTAGTTTACTCCCAGAGAACTATTAGTTTTGAATGCTAGTTTCCTTGGGTTTTAATTTGCTTGATGTACCAAAATTAGGGGTTTATATGAGTGTGTGTATGTGTAAGAACATTCCCTTTCACATAGAATGTAAATCCAGTTATTCTGTTGTCAAACCATGTTTTTAAGAAGTTTTAAATGTAATTATCATCCAAATATAGAATTGACATATATTAAAACTGATTAATTTATAAATGAGGGAACTCATAAGATGGCTCTATTTCCAGAGTATTTGGTGAAATGAATATAGGTCAAAAATTACATTGGATGCAAATCCAGTTACTACCTTGGTGGGTCATGAAAGGAAATTGAATGGTATCTCTTGAGTAATTTTTTCTCCTATACAAAAATATATAACTATGCAGTTTCACAGTGTATATGTAAATACCAGAGTCAAATGATATGGTATTAACAATTATTGACAAAACTATAAAAAAATTAAGACATATGAGTTTTTATTTTTTCAATTATATACTGAAATTTACCATGTTTTTCAAAAATAACCTCAAAATTGTATAATTCATTTGAGAATAAGAATATATCCACCAGGCATAAAGATAAATAATGTACTTTTTCTGAATAATAAGTACATGTCCATAAAAGTGTGGACTTAGATTCTTTGGTGGAGACTTTAGAATTATATATACATGATCATGTCATCTGATAACAGGGATAACTTAGCTTTCTCTTTTCCAATTTTCATGCCATTTTTCCTCTCTTACCAAATTGCTCTAGCTAGGACTTCTATTAATATGTTGAGTAGAAGTGGTTATAGTAAGTTATAGTCAATTTTATCTTATTTTCAAATTTTAGATTATTTTTTCTTAACCCAGTATTCTTTTACCAAATGCTAGCCATCAAAATTCCAGTATCATTCTTTACAAAAAAATAAGCAAAATTCTTTAAGTTCATAGGTATGTTTGGACTTCATGATGCTGATACCAAAGTTCTTGAAGCTCTGAAATTTTCAATTCTTCTGAATTTCCAGTATGTGTCCCAGGATCTAAAATAGAAGTTAAAGTCACAGGAAAATCCAATGTTTATTGTATTGGTACTTGTATTAGTCAGGGTTCTCTAGGGGAACAAAATCAACAGGAAGTATAATTATAAAACAGGGATTTATTAGATTGGCTTACATGACCAGAAACTGGATGGTTTACAATGGCCATCTGCAACTGGAGAGTTGGAAGAATCAGCAGCTGCACAATTCAGGAGGCAGAAGCCCCAGAAGGATCAACAGTGCTACCCCAGTCTGAGACAAGGCTTCTGGAAACTACCTGGAGAATCACTGGCAGAGTCTGCTTTTGAAGAGTGAAGAAGTGAGAGTCCGATATCCTCAGACGATCAAACAGCAATCAAGAACCTGCTCAAGATAGTAAAATTTACATCTGCGTCAGCTTCCTTGTTCTTGCAACTTTTAATCCATCCAAGCCACCATGCTATTGGGTGGTGCTGCCCAAGCTTAGGGAGGGTCTCCAGTTCACTATCCCACATTCCAATCATTCCTAGACATGCCTTCGTGAACACACCCAGAGATCTCTTAACCGTCCACATATCTTCACCCAGTCAAGTTGACAATTCAAATTAGCCATTACAGTACTCCACCCAGATGTCCATTTTATTTTGAGGCCCCCAGAGTTCTAAAGAGATTTTGCTCTTGAGATCCTGCATATACAGTTCTTTTTTCATTGAACTATTTATATATCAGGGGCTGGAGATTTCTTTCCCCTAAGCTAATGAATGATGCCTTGAATCAATACCTCATGCTCACTCTTGGGATAAATGGAGCAATTCCTTGTAAAACTTTTCAGGAAATCATGCCTTTACCAATCTTCCCATTCACTCACAGATTTCCCTTGGAATTCCTTCAGTCATAAATCAATTGCACAATGTAACCTGTCTTAGTAT
Source organism: Sciurus carolinensis (assembly GCF_902686445.1). NCBI lineage: Eukaryota > Metazoa > Chordata > Mammalia > Rodentia > Sciuridae > Sciurus > Sciurus carolinensis. Next base: position 119,578,872 of record NC_062221.1, on the reverse strand, counting down.
ATGATTTTGGGGCAGATGACCTAAGGCACATATTCTCATCATCTAATGCCTTTTAAACAAAGAGAGGTTTTGATGAAAGAAAAACATCCAGATTACTTAATTCAGGTTATGATAATACAACCGACAAATACTTGACCTCGTCAAGTGAAATGGGGGAACATTGACGATAATTCTTGCCCCTGTGACAGTGCAGTAGAAACATTTTATAATTGATTTTCTTTTAGAATTTTCAAGTAATGCTTTCTGACTAGTACTTATGAAATTTATACAATTCTGATATATGAAAATACTGAAAAAATAATGAAGGTAATTGCATATTTCTTAACTAAAAAAAAAAAAAAATAGAAAAAATTCCGTAAGTCCACACAAAACCCACAAAATATCCCGAATATACATACCACCTTGAGCTAGAAGAACTATGTTGAAGATATCACACTACATGACTTCACAAAGTCAAAGTTATAGTATCTAGAGCAGGATATTGATTTAAAACAGATATACAAGCCCATTGAAACCAAATGAAGAACCAAGACATAACCCCAACATTTACATCTAGCTTTATTCCTATTTTTTATTAATTTATTATTTATTTTGGTTCTTTAGTACTGAGCTACATTACCAGCACTTTTTAATTTTTTAATTTTCTTTTTTTTGAGACAGGCTTTCATAAGTTACCAAGGAAGTGCAATCCACAATAATGATATATTTTAAAGTGTACTTTACAATGTGTATTAGATATTGATAGCCATAAATGAACTAATAAAGAGTTTTTGCATTTCCAAGTATTGCATTTGTAAGAGAGCACAGTTATCTTGTGTGTTTTATGTTCATAACCTTCATGTAAAAGTAACAGTGCAAGAGGGCACTCCAAACTAGTGTATCAACAACCACAGAAAGTCATTTTTACACAACATATGTATCTTAAGGGTTTAAAAACTACTTATTATGCAATAAAAAAATCCATTTTTTGTATACTGAATAATTTCAATTACTGATCACCTTTCTTTGGAAGTATTATAAGAATTGATTTCTCAGGTTCATCTTTCTATTTTAAAATGATGTTAATTAACAACTTCAAATCTAGTGCTATCAAAATATTGCTTATTTAATATTAAATTTTTTCTCCAGCAGATTTCTAATTTAAAAAAATTAGTATTCTTGTTTTAAAGATTGACATGGGTTAATCAAAAATAAGTCACAAAATCACACCTTGTTCCATAGAAAGTTATGTAGCACCTGTAATCTTTTTTTTTTTTTTTTGCTTCCAGTTTTGTCAGTCAGTGCAGATATATGGATGATGAGACACATTCTATTCCCTAAAGTAATTTATACTTAAATGGAATTTCAGGGAAGTAAACAGAGAATTATAATAAGTGTGTTCTGTTTAATAATTAAAGTGATCATAGAAACAAATCCTTTCCCAGCCTTGGAGAAAAACATTTATTTAAATATTTCTAGAAAGAGAGATATGGTGTGAATATTATGCATTATATGAGAGTTTTTGTTGCTGACAAAAGCATGTTTATGGCTGCCTAGTGTGATGGGCTGATAGATCTGGCTCCAGGTGAATGTTATAGGCCAGACTATAAGGGAAATGACTGGACAGACTCCTTTTGCTCTGAGACTCCATCTTATGTAGGAAATAATCTTCTCCCATGGGAACACTCCACCTCTGTACCCATCAACAATTGCTTAGCTTCTCCTATGGGAGCACCCCACCTCTATGCCCATCATCGGTTGCTTAGCATGACATGTTTAGCAATACAAAATGACAATTCTTAAGTAATGAAAAGTTGCTCTCTTTTGATTCCTATTGCTCCTAAACAATGTACCATGTGAACGGTGATTGTGTGGATATTAGTAATCAATCTTTAGTTTGTACCTAGGTAAGGGTCGTTTTGACCCACCTCCCCCTCTGTTGATGATCTCATGATGTCAGTTTGTAATTTCGAATCATAGCAACAGACACTTATGATTGATGTGATTTTTGGTATAAGAACCCCTATAACCCTATGGTTGGGGCTGTTCTCCCAATAGCCATTTTTGGGGGCATTGTGTGAGACAGTCAGCTGGCCAGCTTAAAAAAGACTCTCAGATTTGGACTTCTCAGTGGTGATTGGTCTGTTCTTAAGTTGCACCCCATAACACCTAGTAATGAGGTGGAACCTCCCATCCATAATCAACATAATATTATGATACCTGTAACTAAGCTGTTAGGACATATCTTAATAATTTTTACTTCTTTCATAGTATATGCTTTTTATACAAATACTATGACTCATTCCATTTTCAATTTTGAATTTCAAGTGTATAATTCACATTATTTACTGAGCTTTTCCTTTTTAAATGAATATTTAAATATTATGGTAGGTGTAGCTTTGACATACTGACTTCCTTTCCTCCAATCAAAGTATGTACTTGTATTTCTTTCCAAGTGGAAATGGGAAGAAGTATGGGAATTTTGTTCACTTTTGAAGCAAGCATTTTTTATTATTTCTGCAATCTCAAAATAATAAATGGAAGTATAGGATAATTTGAAAATATACTCACACATATTATATGTTACAACTGGATTGATAATATCCTCTTTCTAGCTAGTGGACAACCACCTACTTTTTCCCCATAGGAAAAATTAATTTTTGAAAAAAGCCTTCAAAACATGTGGTCTCATGTCTTCATTTTTCCTTTTATTTAAAAAAAAAACTATATTGAAGGTATTTCAACCTTAATATAGTTCTCATCAACCTAAGAGAGAGCTTAAAAAACCTGAAAATACTAGCCTGTGTTGGAGTCAAGATTCAGAGGTATAGCATTGTTTTGTCTGTGATATACTCACAGGATACTTCAATTCCAGTGGGAACATTTTTTGTGGGAAAGTACCTATCCAGTTTTCAGACATAATAGTAATTGTACAGGTGAACTCTTTTCATGTATTAGCTTCTGCTTAGCTTCATAATTTTCTCAAGAACTTAGGCTAGCAGGAGCGGGGCTTATACTCTAAAATTCTGATCTTTTATTTTAGGGAACATTGTTTCAAACCTAGCTCTCCTGTCCTTTGGAGATGTCCATGAATTATCAAAAAACAAGCAAAAGCAAAAGCAAAAAAAGAAAGCCTCTCTTCCCACTTAATCAGTAAGAATTGTATCTTTTCTAAACAAAACTGATGGCTATGACTTCCAAATGACTAAGTGAAAACATTGCGACTTAGAAAACATTTTTTAGAAACTATCCTTGCCCTGGGAGAATCACGAGAGGCATCAGAAACATGTTCTAATTGATATATTAGTGTTTAGTTCTTGATGACTGTACAAAAAATTATCCTAAAATTTATAATAAAAACAAAACTTTTTATTTGCAGTTCCTGTGGGTTAACAGTGCATTGCATACAGGTCCTCTGTGCCACAGTGCTCTATGAAACTGTGATGAAGATGCAGGTGCAGTGTCTGTGGTCTCACCCAAACACAAACGAAAAGAAACCATCTGTGACTTTGCTTGATGCTGGTGGCAGCACTTGGTTTCTTGCACACTGTTGAACTGAGACCCTCAATCATTTCTTGGCTATTAGCCTAAGTCTGTTTGAAGTTTTTTTACCAGTAGGACCTCTCTTACCTGGCAGTTTTCTTCATTAAAGCATGCAAAGAGGGTGATTTTGAGAATGTGCTGGCAATATAGGAGTCAGAAACTTTTGTAACCTAATCTGGGAAGTGACAGCTCCTTAAATTTGCTGTACTATTGGTTAGAAACAAATAGCTCATAAAGGAGATATTAAACAAATCTGTAAGTATCTGGAAGAAGGAATTGGGGGCCATCTTATATTCGGCCTAAGACAGGTAGACATTAATTACCCTAAAGATGATCTTTGTTATATTAAGACAAAAAATAGCTTAGACGTGAGTCCTTGTGTTGAAAGCTATGAAAGGTATTTATAGTTAACCAAAGCAATTTTGAAGACATCAACATTCTTAAAGCATTAAAATAACATAATTTGGAAGATTTGAACTTCAACAATTTATATGGATTGTTTAATTTGAAACGCACAACAGAGGAACTATATATACCATGAAAAAATTTAATCTGTGATGTAGAGAGATAAAGATTGTTTATAAAATAAGGCCTAAAATTTTTAGAAGACATCTTCAGAAAAATTCTTTGCAATTATGATTGAAATACTCATGCAAATAAATTATTACCTAATTGTGAACTCTTATGAATGATAATTGACTGCAAAATAATTTGCGTTATAAAAAGGAAACCAAAAGAAGAAATCTTACTTAATAAAAAGGAAATACAATAGCTGAAAAATGATTTGATCACAATCAGGGAAAATTTTAATATTATACTGCTTACTATAAAACTTATAAAGGGTTATCTTTTAATAGTTAGTATTTTTATATAGTACACCTATACCATAAGCAATATAGATCTCTGACTTCCCAAGGATCATGAAAATAACTTGTAGATCAACCAAACTGAGTTTATTACACTTAAAATAAGGGAAAACATCCATCTGACAGTTAAAGTACTGTCTCAGAAAAAGGAAGATTGACAGAAATAGTAGGGTCATTAGTAATAAGACATGTTTCTACTAAGGATAAAAATGTGTAAATCTTATGAAATAATCAAAGGATTTCTAGGAATAATTTTCTTTCACTCCTAGAAGAAAAAATAAACTCAGGTTTTTTGGTCAATAAAAGGAGGGAAAATACCAGGAATCTGAGTTTTGAAAAGATGAAAATTAGGAAAAAGTAATAAATAACTCCCAAATTGTGAATTGTGTTATCACTAAAATCGGTGGATTAGTCCAATACTTGAAATGTTTGGTTTGTAGAAAACATCTTAATTGTTTAAATTACCCCTGTTATACACTTAAAAAGTGACAAAATTTGTATTAGAATCCAATACTAACTTATTTAAAAGTGTGTGCTTTTAAATACTAAAAAACATCAAGGATCATATTATCTTACATATCATTATATCAAATTCTTAGTTTCTATTTAATAGGTTCTTGCTGTGAACTGAATGTCTTTGTTCTCCAAAATTCATATGTTGAAATCTCAACTTTACAGTCATGGTATTAGGAGGTGAGTCTTTTCAGAGGTGATTTATGTCATTGGGGAATAGCCAAGAATAGGATTAGGATCCTTACAAGGAGCATCCCAGGAGCTCCTTCAGCCCTCTACCATGTGAGAAAACAGTAAAAAAAAAAGGAAAACATGCTATGCTATAGTTTTATACATTGATAATACATTGATAATTCTTCACTATTTTAGTTGTTTTATACAACTATTTTACAATAGTAAATATATTGCAGTTTACTCACACTTTGTGATATTTAGGAGGCAATTATCCATTCTGATAACATGAAATCATACTCTATTTCCAATTAATTTTGTAATTAGTAAAATTGAAAGAACTTTTAAATTTATCTTTAAGAGGAGTGTTCACTAAATATTTGTTCTAATTATTTCTTACCTAAATTTATTTAAGTGTTACTATTTATAGATATCAAATATATACTATATATTTTTTTTTTTTTTTTTTTTTGCGGTGCTGAAGATTGAACCCAGGGCCTTGTGGCCTTGTGCTTGCAAGGCAAGCACTCTACCGACTGAGCTATCTCCCCAGCCCCAAATATATACTATTTTATATGTGAAATTTAATGTACACTATATATAATTTAATACTTTATAATTAAAATCAAGAATAAGTGTTATAAGACTAAAAAACCCTGACGGATGTAACATGTTCTATTGTTAATTTATTTATTAAATGTATATTTAGTAATGATTGCTATGTGTCATGTACAGTGATAATTGCTGGGCACACAGTTTTGAAGACAACATAGTTTTGATTCCAGAACCTTTACATTGGCATAGGATCAAAGCTATATTGTTAATGAAACATTTAGAAACATAAGTAAATATAAATGCTATAGTTTTACATACATATTTGTACACATGACTATGTTTTTATTGTATGAATGTTGTATATATAGAGAGAAAAAATGTTTTATATATATATAATGTTTATATATATAATATATATATGAATAGAGAGAGAGAGGAGAAAGGCCTTCTATAGGAAAATATCCTTCATTTCTGAGCAATAACATTTGCACATGGGCAGTATTTTTATTGTTCATTTACTGTAGAATATTTGGGATATTTGTACTTTTAGAGTAAATATGTATTACTGAATAATCAAAAATAAATTAAATGTTAACATTGAGCAAAGTTCTAATTTAGTAACAAGTTCCTTTGAAAATCCATTAGATATAGCTCTAACCTAAGTGTTGATAAATCTACCTGTACCATATAGTAGTATTACATGCAAATAACTTTTTAAGCAATCTAAAACAGGTCGTTACTTTTAAAGATAAAGTCTTCTATCTCTTTTTCAAGAATCATATTCCTCATATATAAATGAGGCTTTATTTACATCACTATAAATGTTCCTTCCAGTTCTAAAGTCCTCCGATTTTAAATACTAATAAATCTGAATAAACACAAGGGGAAAATATGGAAAGTAGGGAGGATGGCAACACAACATGATGGCATAATGGTCATTTTCTAATGTTTATATACAGAAATAAAGATCCTCAGATTTAAAATTATGGCTTCAATTTTCTCCATGATTACACAAGATTTGCTGGATATATCTGCTGATTGCAATTCACATGAAGGATAGGGAAAAGAGACACTTTCAAGTAAGGGACCCAACTCAAATTCTCAAAGTTTTCTCAAACTAAATCTTTAAAAACCAGAAGGAGAATGTAGGGGATGTTAATTATACATTCAGATGCCCTGGATGCATCCGTATTCTACCAAAGTAGAAATTTGAAACGGATCGCAGTAATCGTCCTCTATAATAAGCTGCTCAAGATCTACTGATAACATCCAAGAACTACCTGGAATTAAAACTAGGGAGAAAAAAGGATAATCAATAATAACTACAAAATAGAAGTAACAGGTTAGTTATAGGTGTCATTAAATCATATCTAATCTAATTTTCTTTTTCCTAAATAAGCCTGCCATGAGTCATCTATTCTGTATCTGGATGTACAGCGATTTCAACTTATAGGAATTTGAATTGATAAGTTTTAAAAGAATGTAGTGGTAATATAGTTATTGAGTGACTTACAGCTTAATATAGTGCTACACTTAGGGAATGGAAGCATACTGATGGCAGGTAAGGTGAGAGGGAGTGTGTTCAAATAATTCACTGGGACCACAAGGAAGCTTCGCTCCTTATAATCACTCCCATAACAGCCTGGCTGAAAGTTCCTTATGATGTGTGATTTCACTGGCTTAGCACTGGAAGGAAATACAGTGTATCAAATATTTTAAGAAATACAATTGAGTTAGAGAAAGATATTGTTTGAAGATAAAAGTATGAGGAATATTTTATTCAGTCCTTTCGTTGGAGCAATAAATTTGACATATGCTTTTGGTAGGTCACTTGTTATGTCTCATAAATGTTTTAAATGTCATTTAAAGTAGTGACTATTTACTAGAGACATAAATAAGCAAGAACTGTAAAGAAACCTTTGGAATTCTCACATATATACATGTATGCAAGAAATTTCCACATTTTCCAGAATCTTATGGAATCTCATTTTTGGGAACTGAATTTTTACTTTAGAGAATATTTCTGTGAAAATAGTGTAGTGAAGTAACAAATATAAATTGTATTTTTAAAAATGAGCTTTTCAAATGTGGCGAGGTAAAAAGTGCTCTGTGATTTTTTTAAACTGTCAATCACATCAAAGCAGTCAGGAAGGTTGTTCTACATATTAGTCATTTAATTTATCTGTCAAAATGGAAAATATGTGGGTAGTCACTTGAAAGTTCAAGCAAATTTAAATGAATTAAAGGTTCAAATAAGTAATTACTGTCATTGGATAAAAGGTTACTTAGGACTAAACCTGACCACTCTATCTATTTTATAGTCTCCAGTCAAAATTAGGTGGCTGTATATCATTGCCACTCTTGTAAAAAGCTGACACAGGCATTAGTATGCTGACATTGAAACTCATTTTACAAGATATTTTGAATGTAACTAAGCATGAGACCTGAGGTCTAAAGATATCCTACTTCTCTTTAATTCTAAGGATAAATTTCTGACAGATTAAGTGCTGTAAATCTCCAACAGACACTGTCATGAGTGCCTTCAAATGCCACTCAGGGTCCCCACAATGCTGTCAAGAAAGAAAGATCAATTATGAGTAAACATAAAAGCCAAGAAAATAAAATTTTGTCAAAAAATTGTAATGGTGATTTGAATTTCACAGAAGGTTAATAAGAATGTACAAAAACAGAATAATGATAGTAGAGAAGGTCAGTTACAAAATATAGCTTTGATTGCAGAATATTAAAAATTATAATAATACACATATAAGGAAAAGGCTAAGAAAATTACATGATATCTCAATAATGGCATGTAGTGAAAAAAATAATCATTTGTTGAACATGTACTACATGCTGTGAATATTTTATGAAGTTTAACATCCTCAAATTTGTCCAAAGTTATAGCCCAACTGAAGTGCAAATGAAGTTGAGTCACAGACAAAGGTCAAATGAGTAGGAAGTGGCAGAGACTGGATTCAAAGTCAGGCCTATCTAGTCTCAAAGCATTCTCTTTTTTAAATTAAGCAAAAATCTTATAATCACCCAGACGGTGTTATCAATGTAGTTAACTAAATAACCTCACTGAAATCTGTATCAGTTAACCTTGCCTATGTCACAATGTGTTCCAGCCAGAAAAAAAAAAAAAAATCATGGCTCAAACAAATGGGTTTTGTTGTTGCTCGTTGCCTGGGTGGTTTGTTTGATGCAGGGTGGTGAGTATAGAATGGTACCAATGCGGTGTCTGGAATATGAGCATGGTGAGATGCTCTGACTTTCTCTCTGGATGGCCTCTCATGCTCTAAAACATCATCCTAAGCCAGTTCACATAAAGACAAGAGAGCTTCCAGGCATAAGAGTGGGAAGTCTCACTGAGTGCAACTTTTCAAGTCTTGGTCTCCTTCCCCTTAGCTTCCATTAGAAAACAAGTCACAGGGCCACTTTTGCCCTTGGTGAAATGCAGTGACAGAACCTGACTTAATACTGTGACTATTGAACAAAATCATTATTTAAAAAAAATATATAATATTAGCCTCCAAAAGCAAAGGAAACAGTTCTTTTTTAAGGACTAAAAATTTCAGATAAGCAGAAAAGTTTTATAGTTAATTGAAACAGCTCTTTCTCCTCTCTTTCTAGCCTGCTCCACTTCAGACTTCTGCAAGTCCAAAAGATGGAGACACTATACTTCAAATGATTAGTCCAAAATTTGGGCATTTTAGTACCCTTTCCTTTGATCCTTCATCTCTTTTCTAATCCATCAGGAAATTCTGTGGTGTTACCCATTACATACAAAAAATTAACCATTCAAAGTAACTGAATAAATCCCCAAGAAATATTTATTCATTTTTTATATTATGTATAATTTTCTGTAATATTTGATACAGTACTCTCTCATATATGTATGTGCACTTATAGAAAATAAGTATATGCATTTATAAATATATTTCTGTGTATGCATTTATAGAAAATAATTTAGCATAGTCAGGATCTCTGATGACCAATACTTAAGGTGAAGAATATCATATTCAAAAATTTTTTGACATCCCTAGTATCAATAATGAGGATTCATATGCAGTAAAGGTATCTCTCAGAGACTGTAAGTACAATTACAATGACAAACCTATTTAATATTACTCAACATAAAAATCAATGTTATTGTTTTTATTGCTCATAGTTTTGAATTTTGAAACTTTTGGAAATAATACCAGCTTAGTAGGCTATTCTATTTAAAAACTTACTTTTTTGGCTCTTTTTAGGTATACATACAATTGGGATACTTTTTTACCTAATCACAAAAGCATGGAATATAATTTGCTCTAATTCAGTTCCAGCATTTCTCCCTTCCTCCACCTCCCTCCCCCTGCTTCTCTCCCTCTACTCTACTGATATTTCTGCAATTTATTTATAGTTTTGTTTTTTTTTTTCAAATTAGTGTCTTGTACATATACTTGATGCTGGGATTCAGTGTGATAAATACAAGGTAAGCATTTTGAACCTTTTCTTTCCCCAATATGTTAACTAAATAATATCTATGTTGCAGATTTTTATTTTTTCCACAACACAAAGGGAATTCTATACTCCTTTTATTTCTATAATGAATGATTTTGAGTAAATTTATGTTGATGATTTTGAATCATTCTAGGTAATATAAGAAACTAAAAATTCCCTGATTTACTCAGAATAAACTTATTTTCTGAAAGCATCACATAATTAAGGTTTTAAAAGCCTCACTGTACTTATTTATTCATTTATTCATCTATTTTTCACATTAAATGTGAAGATGTGTACTTTAATTAATTCTATGTTCACTTAGCATTTGTGTGAAAAGCTTTAGGATAAAAACAGTTATTAAACGAATTTCTAGAAGAGTTTATGCCTGTTAGTAAAATCTGAATCTCAATAAAGCTATCAAAAGTAGTAAACTTATTCTATTATTTTTCCAATATGCTCTTTGGAACAAAATAAAAATACAAGTGAATAGTTTATCTTCCTTACCTTTCTCTTATACACTCTATTTCTTCTATTCCAGCCCTAGGATGTGACTAGTTTCTGGATATAAGGTATCCAAATTAGATATGTTGTTAAATAATATTTGTTAAGTAATATTTTGTTGTAATAAGATTTCAGACTCTTCTCTCTGGTCTGAATAAGAAGTTTCCTCTGACTAAAATTCTTCAATTCTCTCCTATCGCTCACAAAATATAGATGGCAGACTTCAAGCATGGTTCCCACATTCTTTGACACGATTTGACCAAGATTAGTTTTATTTATTTTTTTTATTTTTTTAAATTTTTTTATTATAAACAAATGGGATACATGTTGTTTCTCGGTTTGTACATGGAGTCAAGGCATACCATTTGTGTAATCATAAATTTACATAGGGTAATGTTGTTTGATTCATTCTGTTATTTTTTTCCTCCCCCACACCTCTGCCACCCCATCTTTTCCCTCTATACAGTCCTTCTTCCTCCATTCTTACCACCCTTCTTAACCCTAACCCTAAACCTAACCCTAACCCTAACGCTACCCCTCCCACCCCCCATTATATGTCCTTATCCGCTTATCAGGGAGATCATTCGTCCTTTGGTTTTTTGAGATTGACTTATCTCACTTAGCATGATATTCTCCAATTTCATCCATTTACCTGCAAATGCCATAATTTTATCATTCTTTTTGGCTGAGTAATATTCCATTGTATATATATGCCACAGTTTCTTTATCCATTCATCAATTGAAGTTGGTTCCACAATCTGGCTATGGTGAATTGAGAAGGAATGAACATTGATGTGGCTGTATCTCTGTAGTATGCTGATTTTAAGTCCTTTGGGTATAGGCCAAGGAGTGGGAGAGCTGGGTCAAATGGTGGTTCCATTCCAAGCTTTCTGAGGAATCTCCATACTGCTTTCCAGAGTGGCTGCACTAATTTGCAACCCGACCAGCAATGTATGAGTGTACCTTTTCCCTCACATCCTCGTCAACACCTATTGTTGTTTGTGTTCTTGATAATCGCCATTCTAATAGGGTGAGATGGAATCTTAGGGTAGTTTTGATTTGCATTTCTCTTATTACTAGAGATGTTGAACATTTTTTCATATATCTGTTGATTGCTTGTACATCTTCTTCTGTGAATTCTCTGTTCATTTCCTTAGCCCATTTCTTGATTGGGTTATTTGTATTCCTGGTGTAGAGTTTTTTGAGTTCATTATATATTCTGGAAATTAGCACTCTATCTGAAGTATGAGTGGCAAAGATTTTCTCCCACTCTGTAGGCTCTCTCTTCACATTACTGATAGTTTCCTTTCCTGAGAGAAAGCTTTTTAGTTTGAATCTATCCCAGTTGTTGATTCTTGCTTTTATTTCTTGTGCCATAGGAGTCCTGTTAAGGAAGTATGATCCTAAGCCGACATTTGAAGATTTGGACCTACTTTTTCTTCTATAAGATGCAGGGTCTCTGGTCTCATTCTGAGGTCCTTGATTCATTTTGAGTTGAGTTTTCTGCAGGGTGAGAGACAGTGGTTTAATTTCATTCTGTTGCATATGGTTTTCCAGTTTTCCCAGCACCATTTGTTAAAGAGGCTATATTTTCTCCATTGCATATGTTTGGCTCCTTTGTCTAGTATGAGAAAATTGTATTTATTTGGGTTTGTGTCCACGTCCTCTATTCTGTACCATTGATCTACCTGTCTATTTTGGTACCAATGACATGCCATTTTTATTACTATTGCTTTGTAGTAGAGTTGAAGATCTGGTGTTGCGATACCCCTGCTTAGCTCTTTCTGCTAAGGATTGATTTAGCTATTCTGGGTTTCTTATTCTTCCAGATGAATTTCATAATTGCTTGCTCTATTTCTGTAAGGTACGTCATGGGGATTTTAATTGGAATTGCATTGAATCTATATAGCACTTTTGATAGTATGGCCATTTTGACAATATTAATTCTGCCTATCCAAGAACATGGGAGATCTTTCCATCTTCTAAGGTTTTCTTTAATTCCTTTCTTTAGTGTTCTGTAGTTCTCATTGTAGAGGTCTTTCACCTCTTTTGTGAGATTGATTCCCAAGTATTTTATTTTTTGTGATGCTATTGTGAATGGGGTAGTTTTCCTAACTTCTCTTTCTGAAGATTCATCACTTATGTATAAAATTGCATTGGATTTATGAGCATTGATCTTGTAACCTGCTAAATTACAGAATTCACTTATGAGTTCTAAAAGTTTTCTGGTGGAATTTCCAGGTTCCTCTCTCTATATATTCATGTCATGAGCGAATAGGGATAGTTTGAGTTCTTCTTTTCCTATTCGTATCCCTTTAATTTCTTGGGTTTGTCTAATTGCTCTGGCTAGAGTTTCAAGGACAGTGTTGAATAGAAGTGGTGAAAGAGGGGATCCCTGCCTTGTTCCAGTTTTTAGGGGGAATGCTTTCAGTTTTCACCATTTAGAATGATATTGGCCATGGGCTTAGCATAAATGTCCTTTACAATGTTAAGGAATGTTCCCACTATCCCTTTTTTTTCTAGTGTTATGAGCATGAAGGGATGCTGTATTTTATCGAATGCATTTTCTGCATCTATTGAAATAATCATGTGATTCTTAAATTTAAGTCTGTTGATACGGTGAATGACATTTATTGATTTCTGGATGTTGAACCAACCTTGCATACCTGGGATAAAACCACTTGATCATGGTGCACTATGTTATTAAGATATTTTTGTATGTAATTTGCTAAAATTTTGTTGAGAATTTTTGTGTCAATGTTCATTAAGGATATTGGTCTGAAATTTTCTTTCCTCGATGTGTCTGGTTTAGGTATCAGGGTGATATTGGCTTCACAGAATGAGTTTGGGAGGGTTTCCTCCTCTTCTATTTCATGGAATACTTTGAGGAGTATTGGAATGAGCTCTTCTTTAAAGGTTTTGTAGAACTCGGCTGAGAACCCATCTGGTCCCAGACTTTTCTTTGTTGGTAGGCTTTTGATGACCTCTTCTATTTCATTGCTTGAAATTGATTTATTTAAGTTGTGTATGTCCTCCTTATTCAGTTTAGGCACTTCATATGTCTCTAGAAACTTGTTGATGTCTTCAAGGTTTTCTGTTTTGTTGGAATTTAGATTTTCAAAGTAGCTTCTAATTATGTTTTGTATTTCACTCGTGTCTATTGTGATATGTCCTTGTTCATTCTGAATTTTAGTAATTTGAGTTTTCTCACTCTTTCTCTTTGTTAGTGTGGCTAAGGGTTTATCAATTTTGTTTATTTTTTCAAAGAACCAACTATTTATTTTGTTAATTTTTCCGGTTGTTTCTTTTGTTTCAATTTCATTGATTTCGGCTCTGATTTTAACTATTTCCTGTCTTCTACTACTTTTGATGTTGGTCTGCTCTTCTTTTTCTAGGGCTTTGAGCTGTAGTGTTAAGTCATTTATTTGTTGATTTTTACTTCTTTTGTTGAATGCGCCCATTGAAATAAATCTTCCTGTAAGTACTGCTTTCATAGTGTCCCAGAGATTTTAATAAAATGTGTCTTTGTTCTTGTTTACTTCTAAGAATTTTTTTATTTCCCTACTGATGTCTTATGTTATCCAGTCATCATATAATAGCATATTATTTAATCTCCAGGTATTGGAGAAGTTTTTGTTTTTTATTCTGTCATTTATTTCCTATTTCAATCCATTATGATCTGATAGAATACAAGGTAGTATCTCTATCTTCTTGTATTTGCTAACAGTAGCTTTGTGGCATAAAATAGAGAAGGATCCATGTGCTGCTGAGAAGAAAGTGTATTCGTTCTTTGTTGGATGGTATATTCTATATATGTCCATTAAGTCTAAATTGTTGATTATGTTATTGAGATCTATGGTTTCTTTATTCAATTTTTGTTTGGAAGATCTATCCAGGGGTGAGAGAGGTGTGTTAAAATCGCCTAGTATTATTTTGTTGTTTTCTATTTGATTTCTGGAATTGAGAAGGATTTGTTTGACGTACATGAATGAGCCAATGTTTGGGGCATAGATATTTAAGATTGTTATGTCTTTCTGATTTATGCTTCCCTTAAGCAGCACATAATGTCCTTCTTTATCCCTTCTGACTAGTTTTGGCTTGAAGTCCATGTTATCCGAAATGAGGATGGATACTCCAGCTTTTTTGCTGTGTCCGTGTGCATGGTATGTTTTTTCCCATCCTTTTTCCTTTAGTCTGTGGGTATCTCCTTCTATGAGATGAGTCTCTTGCAAGCAGCATATGGTTGGTTCTTTCTTTTTAATCCAATCTGCCAGTCTATGTCTTTTGATTGTTGAGATCAGGCCATTAACATTCAGGGTTATTATTGTGATATGATTTGTATTTCCAGTCATTTGACTCATTTTTCTTTTTTAACATGATTTGGTTTCTCCTTTATTTGGCTATTCCTTTAGGCTAATTCCTCTGGTTGCTGATTTGCATCATTGTTTCTCATCTCTTTCTCATGGAATATTTTGCTGAGAATGTTTTGTAATGCCGGCTTTCTTTTTGTAAATTCTTTTACCTTTTGTTTATCATGGAAGGATTTTATTTCATCATCAAATCTGAAAGTAAGTTTGGCGGGGTATAAGATTCTTGGTTGGCATCCATTTTCTTTCAGGGCTTGGTAATGTTGTTCCAGGCCCTTCTAGCTTTTAGTGTCTGGATTGAAAAATCTGCTGATATTCTTATTGGTTTCCCCTGAATGTAATTCGATTCTTTTCTCTTGCGGACTTTAAAATTCTGTCTTTATTTTGTATGTTAGGTATTTTCATAATAATGTGACTTGGTGTGGGTCTGTTGTAATTTTGTATATTTGGAGTCCTATAAGCCTCTTGTACCTGGTTTTCCATTTCATTCTTCAGATTTGGGAAATTTTCTGATATTATTTCATTGAATAGATTTTTCATTCCTTTGGTTTGTTTCTCTAAGCCTTCCTCAGTCATAATAATTCTTAAATTTGGCCTTTTCATGATAGCCCATAATTCTTGTAGATTCTGTTCATTATTTCTTACCATCTTCTCTGTTTGGTCAACTTTGTTTTCAAGATTAAATATTTTGTCTTCAGTGTCTGAGGTTCTGTCTTCCAGGTGTTCTATCCTACTGGTTATGCTTTGTATGGAGTTTTTAACTTGGTTTATTGTTTCCTTCATTTCGAGAATTTCTGTTTGTTTGTTTTTTCAGTATCTCTAACTCTTTATTGAAATGATCTCTAGCTTCCCATATTTGCTCTTTTAACTGTTGATTGGTGCGATCATTTAATGCCTGCATTTGCTCTTTCATCTCCTCCTTCAATGCCTACATTTGCTCTTTCATCTTCTTGTTTGCTTCCCTGATTGTTTTAATTATGTACATTCTGAACTCCCTTTCTGACATTTCTTCTGCTGTGCTCTCATTGGGTTTTATTGATACAGTATCTAGGTTTGTTTGGGACATTTTCTTCCCTTTTCTCATATTGGTCAGATATCAGTGGGACTCTGAGATATTGCAGATTTCCTCTTAGGCTTATAGTGTCCCTGTAGATTTCCTATATATCACTTCCCAACCTTCAGTAGCCTGAAGTCTTGGAGGAACTTGATAATGCAGTGCTTCCAAAGAAAGCTGCCCCTAGCCCGCTACTGTTTCCAGGGCTAGGGGCTGGCTCTGTGTGGAAAAACTCTTACTGGGCGGGTCTGCTCCGAGGAGCTGGCTGTAGATCGCGCCTGCCGCCAGAGGGACAGGGCTGTTTGGGGAAGTCTCTGGCTGCCCTGCCTTGGTCCCAGAAGCTGCCTGCAGTCCAGAGCTCACCGCTGGGTCCGGAGCTTGGGAGTTGGCTTTGTGCGGAAAAGCTCTCACTGGGTGGCCTGCTCCAAGAAGCTTGCTGTGGATTGAGCCTGCTGCCAGAGGGAGCAGGGCTGCTTGTGGAAGTCTCTGACTGCCCTGTCCTGGTCCCAGAAGCTGCCTGCGGGCCGGGGTCCGCTGCTGGGTCTGGGGCTTGGAGCTGGCTCTGTGCGGAAAGGTTCCCACTGGGCAGCGTGCTCCGAGAAGCTGGCTGTGGAACGAGTCTGCCGCCGCTGGAGGGAGAAGGGCTGCTTGGGGAAGACTCTAGCTGCCCTGCCCTGCTCTGAGAAGCTTCCCCTGTCTGAGCCTGCCCCCCAGACCGAGCTTCACCTGGTGGGAGAGACTCACCCCGCAGCTCTATGTTAGTCCGAGTCTCTCAATGCCCCCCTTCTTGAATCCTGGATTCTGGAGCAACGGGAGATGCAGTCACCCTCTAGTCCGCCATCTTGGATCTGTCAAGATTAATTTTTAAATACCCTTCCTTAATGGGTTTGTGTTCTAACACTTTGGAGGCTAATGTATGACATGTCAGGCAACTTTCACTTGATGATTTTTTATCACTGGCTTCCTCAATGCCCCCTTTTGGCTTTAGACTTGGCAATGATTTTTTTTTTTTTTGTATCAACAAAAACTCAGGCAGCAAAGAAACAACTAAGCAGATAGAAAACATAAAGCTAAAAATATTTTGCATGGCAAAGTAAACAAACACTGAAATGAAAGGAAATATGTAATAGGAGAGAAAACCTTTTCTAAAACAGGGGCAGAGGATGCAGTTTATGCATTAAACCTAGGGTTCCATCCCCAGCACCACACAAACACATACATGTGAGCATGTGTGCGCTCACACACACACACACACGCACACACACACACACACACACACATACACATTAAAAACATCCAAAATATATTAGGAACTCATACATCTCAGCAAAAAAAGAAAAAAAATTAAATTGACTAAGCATTTATTTATTACTGGGTTGCTACTATCTTCAAAGTAGACGTAAAAAAGTAGATAATAAAATAACAGAGTAAAAAGATAAAGTATAGAATGGAAGGAAATATTTGTAAACTATAAATTTGAAATGGGATATTATGCAGAAAATGTAAGGGACTCAATGAAAATAAGAAATACAAATGGCTAAGAGTCTATGTAAAGTGCTCAACATCACTAACTATCAAAGAAATGCAACTCAAATGACAATAATAAATCATCTCTCTCCAGTAAGAATGGCTGTTATTAAAGAAGCAAGAGATAATAAGGGCTGCTGATGATGAGGAGGAAAAGGAATTCTTGCACACTATTGCAAGGAATGGAAATTAGTAACAATATTATGGAAAACAGTATTGAAATTGAAAATACAACTACTCTCTGATTGATTAATACCACTGTGGGTAAGTTTCTAAAGGAAATGAAATCAGCAAGTTGAAGTCTGCTGAAATGCACCATGAAGCTCTGAGTGGAGCTCTTCCTGGAGATAATATGGGTTGCAATGTCCAGAACATGCCTGTCAAAGATGTTTGTTGTGGCAACATTGCTGGTGACAGCACAAAGGACCCACCAATGGAAGCAACTGCTCAGGTGATTATCCTGAACCATCCAGGACAAATCAGTGCTGGCTATGCCCCGTACTGGATTGCCACACAACTCCCATTGCTTGCACGTTTGCTGAACTGAAAGAAAAGATTGATGACCATTCTGGTAAGTAGCTGGAAGATAGCCTAAGTTCTTGAAATCTGGTGATGCTGCCATCGTTGATATGGTTCCAGGAAAGCCCACGTGTATTGAGAGCTTCTCTGACTATCCTCCTCTGGGTTGTGATATGTTCAATGTTTGTGATACGAGGCAGACAGTTGTCATGGGTGTCATCAACGCAGTGGACAAGAAGGTTACTGGAGGTCACCAAGGTCACCAAGTCTACCCAGAAAGCTCAGGAGGAACATCTTTTTTAAAAAGACCACTATATAGAAACAGAACAGTTGTTATCAAGGCCTGAGGGCAGAGGAAATGGGTGTAATATTTGTACTCATAGTAGATGGAGAAGTCCAGAAATCTAATATACAAGATAAAATCCTTAGTTAACAATAACATATGGTATGCCAGAAATTTGCTGTAGATTTGCTCTTACACATACACACACACACACACACACACACACACACAGTAACCATGCATGTGAGGTACATCCATCAACTCACACAGTTAATTTATTTGACTATTGTAATCACTTCACAATGTACCACACCTTAAATATATACACAATAAAATAATTTCAAAATAAAATAAACATAACTCCAAAAATTCAGATTATTTCTATTCGTTAGTGTCTTTCCATTAGAAATAAACCATTCATTCTGTGCCTAACTCAAATTCCTGAGGCAGAGAATGGGCAATCATGTGAGAGAGTGGTTGTTTTAAGCCACTAAGATCTTGGTGGTTTGCTATACCACAATAAATATTGGAACCCCAATTACCATTCCTCCATGAATAACTTCGGCTGTTTCATGATTGAACACTCGAATGCATTTATATGAGCAGTTCAAATTTTGGTGTAGAGCTATCATTGGCTTAACCACTATAGCATGCATAGTCACCAAAGCTGACCACAGCAACATTTTCTAAATCAGCCTGTCCAACACAAAATATTGCATTTGATAGAGTAAGCTCTTGACCATAAAGTAAAGGGAGTCAGGGAAAATTTGAACTAATCTTGTGTCTGTAATACAAATGATATATTTTTAATTAAAGAGAAAGAGAAGAAAGATTAGATATTCCTACTACTGATAAAGGGAAAGATGACAAAATTTAGTTGGTAGTCTCCAAATCATTATTTTCACTTTAAAAATTACTTTTAAATTTTATAAATATAACTTAAATTCATTTTCAAGAAACATAACTACAAAAGGAGCTAAGTTGTCGAGAGTAATTGAGACAAATATTAGTTTTTTTTTTTAATGACTATTAAATTAATCTAAAATTAAAGGAAAGAAAAGTGTTGGAATTTATGCCCAGTGAGACTTCACAAGAAAAACATTTGAGTAAAATGTCTACAGCTAAGTTTTAACCAGCAAAAGGAAGTTAAAGCATAATTAACTAGATTGTCAGTAAATATTTTCATTCTAATTACTTTTGCTTATACTGGTATTGTCCCAGGGATTCTTTGTCAGTTTTATTAATAATGCATTTTTAACAATGTTTATTTGTATTTAGTTCTATTTTCATTTGTATTTCATTAAATTTCTATCACATAATAATTTTATATGCATGTAATTACCTATAAACAATTATGTCTGATCAACACTAAGACCCTCTTGTGGAAGTCAAATATTAGAAAATAGTGTTACATTAAAATGCATTACATTTAGACATTCATTTTGCTTATTAGAAATACTTTTTCATTTATCTATGTGCAATAATGGTATGAAAAAGCAACTAAAATGATGATAATATTTCTGAAAAAAATGAATCAGCAATGAGGATAACAGTTATTTAACCAAAAAAATGTCAAATACAAAGAAGTTTGTTCTGGTGATTTTTTTAAGTTACCCACAAATATTGCAGTTATTTTATTTCATTACATATTCTCTCCTAAGCAACTTATTAGGAGTTATCCTTGCAGACCAGATAAAAAGTATTCCAACTGTATTCCTTAATGTTGTATCATAATTATCCACTAGTTTTTATAAACATTCTTCACCTAATGCTTTCTTCTGTAAGGTGACAAGATGGAGGGTCAAAAAGTGGAAAGATTCCTTTTAAATTTTATACACTGCTGAAGGTATTGCAGGAAGGTCCTGAGTATCATTGTCTTCTAGGATTCCAAGTCATTGACAGTTGACCTCAACATGTCCAGGTACAGTGTCCATGAGCCTCAGCAGCCTCTTAAGCAAACTGATGATTTTAATGGATTAAGACTTATGTCAACGTATATCAAATGAAAGCTGCTCTAGAAATTTGTATTATTCTGGGAATTTCCCCATATAAATTATCTCTTAGAAACTGCATTTCACAGTTTTGAGGTAATTTATTTGAAGATGTTTATAATTTCATATTTATTTATTTAGTGCCTGTTATGGAAAGAGCCTAAAGATCTTTCTAAGTACATTTCCTTTCTGAAGTCTAAGGTAAGTGAGGATCATTTGAGATGTAATATGCGTAAGATCTTAGCAACATTGCCAGGACTTATTGTCAACCCAATAAGTGACATCTCAATGTTACTACCACTAAGTTCATGAGTCCATTCCTCATATGGGACAGTAGGTATCACTCCTGTCCCCTTACTGAAATACAAACAGTGATCAGACATTTTAAAGATAAGTGTTATTTCATTCTTTGAGTTTGGGCCATATAATGTGAATGATTTCATGCCAACCACGCAAACTGCAGGGGGAAAACGTCACGACCTGCTATCAGGGGATATCTTGTCCTATTTTTATATGTGACAATCATGATACAAATACTAGGACTTACAATGGAAAAGAAGCTAAGATGGCATTCCACATAATATTTAAAAACAAGAAATAATTTTAAACTAAAATGATGATACTAACATATCTTTTAGCTAAAAATTATATTAAATATTATAGTAAACTTGGGAAAATGCATACACATGAACAAACACATAATAAGAATTGTATTAAAGTTATTTGGAAGTATTCAGTATGAGAGGAGATGGCCCACATGAACTCCAGAATTGAAGCGGAATTAAGTCAACCTGGAGCGTCAGATCTAGTTTTAATTAAATATGAAAAGAGGAAGAAAAATTAGGTATTTGAAAATACCATTAAGGAAAGCTCTGGAATAATTTGTACAAGTTTAGTGTTTGAAAATATGTAAGTATGTCAATAATGTTATAATACCATGAAACTTCACTGTTAGCTTTACTGAGGAAAGAACATCAGGCATTCATCGAGAAAATTAAAATGAATCTTACTCTGTTACATTCCTAAGAATAAAGCTGTTTTTTCTAGCTGTATAAATGCCAAATATTAATTTAAGGTGCAACGTTTCAAATGACAAAACAATTCTAATATTATCGAAACATTTGTTCCACATTGTAGAGTGAAACAGTTTTCAAACACAATATACATTAGTATAAATGTTCTATTTCAAGTTTGCAAGAAAAGTGACTGAATGATGTTGAATGAATTAGGATTAAGGACAAGGAAACAAAAATATATATGAGACAAAATGCTGTCTAATACTTGAAAATGCTTTCCCATAACAGGAGATGTATTTTTAAAGTGATTTGTGCTTATAAGTGATATTTTTAAATGAATTAAATCATTCCATTTGCAATGTAAACCAAAAGACAATAAAATATTTTACATTTAAAACAGCTGAACACTAATATTTATAGTATAATGAAAGTTGTTTTAAGAGTGTTAAAATCACATGTTCTCTACAAGTGAGAAGAGAGGAGAGACTGGTGGTCACAACACTTTAGACACTTTGGAGGATTGTAACTTAGGGTTCTTTACATGGTATTCCTTCTACTGCACCTGAGTAGGGGATGTGCCCAATTTTTGTATAATGAAAGAAAAGAAAAACAGCAGAGGCAGCATTTTATATTCACTCAGGAGTCAGGTTCAGTGGTAGAGCACTTGCCTAGCACATGTGAGGCTGTGGGTTCGATCCTCAGCACCACATAAAAATAAATAATGAAAGTATTGTGTCAATCTACCACAAAAATATTTTTAAAAATAGAGGTAAAAGAATGTGTGGAGTGAGGCTGAGTATTATGGACATGAGTGTGTATGTATACTGCACACAATTTTGATGCTAAAAGTCACACAGCATAGAATCTGAGATCCTCAAATGAATATTAAACAATATAACATCATAAATTTTCACTCTTTTTTTTACTACTTCCTAGTCCTTAAGAAAATATCTTTTTAACTCAAGAAAAAACAACTATTTTGTGATCAATTGCAGGCAGGGAAGATCTATAATAAGGAAGAAAATTCCAGAGGGGGAAGAAGTAGGCAATTTTGAAATAGTCTTTATTTATTCACCATGTATCTTGTGAGGTACTTCAATGTGGTGGACAGTATTCCAGGTTCTCAATGGAAATCAGATCAATCTCTGCTCTCCTAGAGCTCACATTCAAACAGGATGGGACAGACAACAACATGGGCTAAATCAGTAAAATGCTAGCTAGCTGGTGATATTTATATAGAGAATTTAAAAAATGGCATAAATGCAAAGGAAGTCAAGAATGGAGAGAGGGGGTGCATTGCTCTTTATTTTTTAATATATTTTTTTAAATTTTATAGACTGCATTTTGATTCATTGTACACAAATGGGTTACAACTTTTCATTTCTATGGTTGTGCATGATGTAGATTCATTCCATTCATGTAATCATACCTGTACATAGCATGATGATGTCTGTCTCATTCCACCATTTTTCATACCCCTACCCCCTCCTCCCTGTTATTTCCCTCCACAGAAGTTAAAGTTCCTCCATTCTTCTCCCTCACCTCCATTGTGTATCATTATCCACTTATCAGGGAAAACTTTTGGGCTTTGGTTTTTTGGGATTGGCTTATTTCACTTAGCATAATATTCTCCAATTCCAACCATTTATCTGTGAATGTAATAATATTATTCTTCTTTGTGGCTGAATAATATTCAATTGTGTATATACACAATTTCTTTGTCCATTCATCTGTTGAGGGCATCTAGGTTGGTTCCACAATCTAACATTTATGAATTGAGCTGCTATAAACATGAATGTGGCTGCTTACTGTAGTGTGCCAATTTTAAGTCCTTTGGGTATAAGCTTCCTTTTATATAAGTGTTAGAGAAAGTCTTTTTAATAAGGTGACAGTTTAATGGTGAAGAAGTTTGAATCTAATGTTTGGGCAAGTCCAGTTAAGGCAGAGGAAAAAGCAAATATGTAGATCTGAGATAGCAAAATGTTTGGCATCTTGAGAAAAAGCAGAGGCCAAAGAAACAAGTGGGTAAGGTGGGGTGATAGGATTTGACCTTCCCTCAAATATATAACAGTATGAAGTAGTAATGAAGAAAGGGTTCAGGAAACTCAACCCTAAAAATGTAAGATATGTAAGTCAATTGAACCGGCTGTGAAATAAGTACCTCCTGCTTAGAGACAGGATTACTTTCCTAACAACCTAGAGGTGTATTTGACTTTAAAAATCTCAGACTCTGTAGTGTTATCACCAAATTACAATGACACAGAAAAAGCTACCTTAGGAGATAAATTAAGATTGACTAAAATAATTCCCACAAATAGTGGTGTTTCAGGCCAAGGTTATGCTGGTGAGTGGAAAGAGGTGATAATGATTCTGGATATGTTCCAAAGGTAAAGAAGACTCAATATGCTGATAGATAGATGTGTGACATAAGACAAAACAATAAGTTGTGGATGGATATAAGACTTGTAATGTGAGAAACTGGAAGAAGAAAACATTCACTATGTGATGGGGAAGACTGACTGAAGCATTTTTATTTGGGGGATAGGGGTTAGAAACTTGGGGGTGAGACATTCAAATGACTATTTTTAGTAGGCTTCTAGATTTATTAACCTGGGATTCAGGGGGAAGATCAGGATCAGGGTTATGAATTTGAAAGTGTTTGATGGGCAGGTGGCATTACTAAAGGGACACTCCTCTGCAAGCAAGTGGGTGACTTGATGTTCAGTTCTCAAAGGTTATTTTCAGATTGTTTTATTCTCTCAAAATAGGAAGTAAGGTCATTTTTCTGTGAATAAGGATGATGAAAAAGTTGGGAGATAGCTGAGAAGAGTGGGGGGAAAATATGACTTTATCCAAAAGAGTGGATAGGGACTGGAATAGAGAACTACAGAACTGATAAACAGCACTGGAGACTTAATTAATTGCAAATAAATGCAGCTCTTTGGGCATATATGTTGTATATGAGCTCCCTGTTTTGTATTCAAAACATCAATAGAGTATCTACCACTTAATATTTATGAAATAGCTGTTGAATTAAATTATGTGAAAATAGTTGCTATATTATTAGGTCTAATTACTGACCTAGCATGTGGTTTCTCATTCTTATCTGTTTCTGTTACTGGAAAAAGAATGTTATTCTTTGCTTCCTTGAATTCCTTTCATGATTATTGTTGGGACATAGATTAGAAACACTGGTGTTTGCTAATGCTGCTGACTCTGCCTCTTTTGCATATGACATTTTCATATTTGTTTCTGCTACTCTCAGGGAGGCATGTCAAAACCTGTATGTTGTAGGATCATCTTCACTTTTGCCACCTGTTCAGTTACCGACTTAAGTGGTTCTAGGAAAGAAAGATCAATTGTGTATCAAAGGTTTTCTTTCTGAGCTTCTTTCTATGATTACAATGCTGGACTCACTTTCTCCTACTCTTTATTATTCTCCTTTGTCTTCCCTTATTTTTTAAGAACATCCAGTACTTTTTTCCATGACTGAAAGCACCCAGAAACCACTTCAGACACAAAAACTCATGCAAGAGATTTTATTAAGCAAACAGGCAGAGTGTCTCTCTGCAGGGAGAGAGAAAATGAAAGGAAAAGAGAGAGAGAGAGAGAGAGAGAGAACGCATGTGTGTGAGAGAGAGTGAAAGCCAGGAGGAGAGAGCATGAAAGTGAGGAGGACAGAAAGAGAGAAAATGGAGGGGGAGCTATTCTTAAGTAGTTCGCAGGTTAATAACAGACCAATGACTGATGAGAATGTTCACAGGCTGACGAGTGGACCAATGTCTGGCTAGGATGTTCACAGGCTGACAATCTGGACCAGTGACTGCCGAGAATGTTCACAGGCTGACGAGTGGACCAATAGCTGGCTGGAATGTTCACAGACTGACAATCTAGGTTGTAAAATGATGTGGGGGAGGGAGAATAATAGCAGATCTGATGCCAACAATGACTGTATTCATTTACATTCCCATGAAGATTGTGCTCAGGTTCCCTTTCCTCCACACCCTCTTGAACACTTCTTTCTTGCCTTTTTGATGATAGGTATCCTAAAAGGAGTAAGCATTATCTCATTGCAATTTTTATTTACATTTCATGGCCAAAGGATACAAAGCTACAGAGGGAATACTTCCTATGTTATACTGCAAAGAAGAGTATATTTAACACTCGTGGTTTGGATGCTTCAAAATGGTTAAAAGAAAGAATTTTTGAATGGTTTCACCACAAAAAAGTAATATGTGTTTGAAACGTGGATAAGTTGATTGCCTTAATTTGAACATTTTACAACACACACATATATCAAAACAGTAAATTCTACCCCATAAATATGTAAATTGTTATGTAACATTTAAAAATAAGGTCAAACTTGAAATATAAATTACATTTAAGTTTTAAATAATGCTTTCTCTCCATATCTTCTTTGAAATGGAAAAGTCTCTCTGTGGTCAACTGTTCCAGTTGAGAGAAAGCAAAAAAGATCAAAGAGAAGCCCCCACCTCTCTCCTTTTTTCCCCTCTGCTCTCTATTTTCACCTCCAGGGATCATTTTATGGTACCAGAAACCTAAAAGCAGCTTGCCTAGGGGTCAGGGTATAATAATTATCCTCTATATGTATCCCTGGGTTTTTTCTTGAGCACCTTTAATGATACTAGTTCATGATCATTGAATCAAATTGAATTGAATTTTAAATGTCACACTGAACCTAATTTAAAGTAGTAATTAAAATGACTTATAGTTCAATCAGTTTCACATTTTAATTCGGATACCCTCCCTTGCTCTCCCTTTTCCTGAGCCCCTCATGCACCACATTGTGCTTTCCAGAGGAGGAGGACAATATTGAGAAGTATCATTCAAGATCCTTTTCCTCAGGACATTTACAATGTTAATAGGGAGACGAGAAATGTATGCATAAGATTTTTAAAATGACTGTCAAATTTCAGCCTAATAATGAAGTCTAGAGAATTACATTTTTGGCATAGAAGAGTTTAGTTTAAATGGTGTCAGTTAAATGGTGTCAGATGACAGAAATGTGCTCAAGTGGAAAAGTCCTGTAGGCAGTTGAAAATGAAAGACCGAAGCACAGAGAATGGTGAAAACTAAAGATTAATATGAAGCATTCTGTTGCATAGAACTGAGTGGGTTTTTAAAGGAAGCAAATTTATATACAGAAAAAAAAATTACAGTGGAGTATTAAGATGACTGAACCTTTGAGAACTGTGACTCAAACCATGTCAAAGAACCTGGTTGTATATCTCTTTCCTGTGTGCTATGATACAAATCACCTTCTTTCACTGATATTCTGTTTCTCATTAAGTGGTGCAATGAAATTTCAATACTTCTATGTTGTATAATGTAGGTAAAAGCTCTCCAGGTACACAAGAGGGGTTGACAGTTGATGTCCTATAAAGATCAGAAGAGTCATCTGTTTATCGAGCAAAGTTAAGTTTATCAGTCATACTGGAAAATGAGAATCTTGGCTTCTTTTGGGTGCCTCAGAAGGGAAATATCAGAGGAGATTAATACAGGACATTGGGATCTGAAATAAAGCAGATTATGCCAAATCTTTCAAAGAAGACAAGTATTTGGATTTGGGCAAACATTGTGGCATCAGTGGACATCATGAAATGAGGGCTTTGAGAAGTTGTCCAATAAGAAGTTTTTGAATAGGGTGGCAATCTATTGTCTGAGGAAGGACGTATTCACCAAAATGAACTAAATCTTTTCTTGGGAAAAAAAGTGACTTACAAGAATTTTCTGAATAGAAATGTAAAAATAATTTTATTGATTTAGAAAGAGGTTTATATCCCTGCAAGAACATTTGGTCAAACATAAATCATACCAACACAGCTGGTCTTAATTCTTAATCTTTAGTTGGTTCTCAGGAATATGGAAGGAGAAAGACTCAATTTTCACAGATAGAATTTTTAATTTACACAATACACATGTAATTAAAGTAATTATTTTTGGTGAGATATTTATTTCTATTGTAAGCAATATAATTTTTTTTTTTAATTTGCTTTTCCTAATCAAGGTAAAGAGATTTCATTTTATCATTTAGGAGAAATTATATTATTTCATGGATGTTTGAAGTAGAAGCAAGGTAAACTTCCAGTTTGGTAATCCTTCAATATCTCACATATTTGACAGTGCATATTTGTTATTGTTTGGATCTTTAAAGTCCTCTGAAAAATTCATGTGTTAGGGAATGCAGGACTGTTCAGAGGTGAAATGATCAGATTCTGAGAATTGTCAGTGGATTAATTCATTGTTATCACTGAGTGGTAATAATAGGTAGATAGAACATGACAGAAAAAAGTCACTGAAGAGGTGTACCCTTGGGGATTATATTTTGTCCCTGGTTCCCTCACTTCCCAGTTCCTGGCTGTCATGTTTTGAGCAACATCTCTCTGTCATGATCTTCTGCCTCACCTCAGATCAGAAGAAGAACATGGACTGCGACCTCTGAAACTTTGAGCCCCAGATAAACTTTTCCACCTCTAAGTTGTTCTTGTCAGATACTTTGGCCATAGCAATGAAAAGCTGAAAAAAATGCATCATTTGTGAAGGGTATCAAATGGATCAGCAACTGATTATGCAGCTTTAGCGTGTTATTTTTCAGTCAAGAATACCAGGATCAAGCTTTTAGCTCTATCATGCAAGTTATTCTATTTAAACTCTGTTTGAATCACTTTTTTAAATCAATAAAATGGCTGTAAAAATAGTACCTGCTTTATTGGATTGTTTCTGGAACACTGCAATAAATTAAGAAAAAAGTTCTTAAAACAATGTGCAATCCATAGAAAGAATCCAACGAATGTTTTCTAGAATAATGGTAATAACAATTAGAGGTCAAATATCTAGTGTTTATCCTGCTTTTTGTTTGCTAAGATCCTTTGACTTGCACCTAAATTTGGGAAGTCATTAATTTGGGAAAGTTCTCAAACATTATTTGGAATATTTCTTCTACTTTGTTATCTCCTTTTCTAGTTCTAACATTGCAATTCTGTTTATGCTCTTCTTTTTAAAAATAATCCCACAAGTTTGAGATGTTTCATTTGGTTTTATCTTTTAAATTATTATTATTGCTTTTTGTTAACATTTCACTTTAGGAAATTTCTATGGGAATTTCAAACTCACTGACTCATTCTTCAGTTTTGTGGAGTCTGTCATTGAACACAGAAGGTATTCTTCCATTTTAACAGAATTATAAAAAATTTCTAATATAGCATTTTAATTTCTTTGTATTTTCTTTTGTTTCCATTTCCCTTCCATTCATACACATTTTTTGCTTTTCATTAAAGCCTTTAACATTAATTATTATTTTTTAAATCTCCTGACTGATAGTTCTAACGTCTGAAACATATTATAATCCCATTCTGATTATTGTGTTCCCTTTAGAGAATATTTTTTTTACCTTCAGCATCCTCCTTTGCAATTTCTTTTGAAAGCTGACATTGTTTCATTGTGTAACTGGAATTGAGTAAAGAGGTCTTAATGCACTGATAGGCATCCTGTTAAAATAGTGAGTTTTGGTTTTCTGTGGCTGTAGGTACAAGAGGCTTAGATTTTTCTAATGCTGTTATTTTTGTCTCTTCTGTTGACCATGGACTTCCTTAAGTACTCCTCCTCAAGGTTTATATGTCCTTGCAGTTCTTTTATCTTTAATCAACTGTTTTTATTCAGAATCCCTATTGTTGAGTTTAAGTAGAATAACTTGCATGATAGAGCTAAAAGCTTGATCCTGGTAGTCTTGACTGAAAAATAACACGCTAAAGCTATATAATCAGTTATAGACTGTAAGGGAAAGTGGGGACTACTACAACCTCAAATCTTTAGTCTTTGAGTGGATCTGTGTCTGGGGATTTTTGAATTTTCTTTCTTCCTACTTCCTTCTCTGACTACTTTTTGCCTCTCATTTTCACCCTAAGTGAGACAAGAAGCCTAGCGAGAATTGGAATGTAGTAATCCTTTTTCTTCAGCTTGGAAAGGATAAGAAGAATGTTTTCCCATGGAGAGTAGGTGCTTGTTATAGAGAGGGCTTTAGGAACGTTTCACAATCCTTTCTGACACCTGCTAGAGTCACAGGGCATCTTTCACAGAACTAGGGATAAGAACCTGATAAGTTTCCTACAGAGAAAGCCCACAAAAGAATGGGGCCTCTTTATTCTGGTCTCCAGAAATTATTTACCCTCACAATGGTTTCCATTTCGGTTCCAGCAATTCATAGAAATTAACACAGAATACTTCTATCTAATTATGACTCATGGTTTTTGCATCAGTAAGAGATCTCAATTGTGGCTCTAAAATTACCTGTGTCTGGAAATTTGGTGTGGACTTTTGCTGTTTTGATGTACAACCTCAATTCTTTGATGTTCTAAAAAGTTGTTGATTTTCAAATTGTCTACTTTTTCTCTTTGCAAGGATGGGTGTGACCACATCTGTGGCAGAATGAAAATGGTCCCCCTGCAAAGATGTCTACATCCTCCACTCTGGAACTATTGATTGTTATCTTACATGACAGACAAACTTTGAAGATATTAAGTTAAGGATCTTGAGATGCAGAGATCATCCTGAATTTTTCATATGGGTAGGATATACTGGTAATTGGCCTTATAGGAGGAGACAGGATGTCAGAATCTAGAACTGGAGGTGTGATGACGGCAGTCATAGGTTGGAATGATGTGGAGGAAGGTGCCTAAAGCCAAGGAAGGCAGGCAGCCACTAAGAGATGAAAGAGCAAGGAAATAGATTCTTTTCTCAGAGCTTCAAGTAGGAATCTATTCCGCTTTTAGCTTAAGGAGATTGATTTTGAACTTTCTGCCTCCAGAAATTTAATATATAAACTTGCATTATTTTTAAGGCTGTATTTTTTGAAAGATGGTACAGCAATGATAGAAAATAATTCAAATTAAGGTTCTTACATTTTAGCTAGAATTTGAAATCCTAAAAAGAGTTCTTATGTGACGCGAGCACCCGGCTCGCGTCTTCTTCTTGAAGTGCACCTAGGAACCTTCACCTGAGGTACAGATCAGAGGAAACAAGAATTGACTCTTACCAAGAAGTTGGGTCCAACGTGTAGCTCTTTATTGACGGTTCTCTCATACAGCAAAACAGTCTCGGAGGATGGCGAGGCAATGACCAATGGTGGCTGGCACCGACGGGGCAGTCGTGCTCCGGGAGGCAAGCAAGGAGGACTGCCACCGGTCCAGTTACAACGTTGGGTTTTTATACATTTTTAAAATCAGCAAAAATCACAGCACACACTTTATCACACTCTAAAACCTTAGGGTTACATAATTTGCATAACTATCTGAGCACACATAGTTTTTTTGGCACAGCACACATTCCTTATCATACTGTAAGACCTTAGGGTTTACTCATTAGCATATCACTGCACACCTTAGGGTTTCCTAATTAGCATATCAGTATGGCTCACACAGAAAGGAAGGAAGGACAGAGAGAAAAGAAAAATTACACAGTCAGATTGGTCTGGCAGCATGGAGTCACTCATGTCCAATTATATGCTCCAATCGTTATGTCTTTTCACATTGAGGAAGTCTGGGGCTTGTAAGGGATTGGATGTAGGTGTGACAGGAAGCATATAGAAATATTTTTCAAGCCTGGTTGTATGTTAAGATTTCTTAGAGCCCTAAATTCTGTAGTAGGCAGAATGTTCCAGATGTCAAGGGACTTTTCAGGTGAAAGTAAAATTACTGATCAGCTCTTCTTAAAATGAGGAAATTGATTTAGATTATCCAGGAGGGCTCCATGTAATCATGTGGACATTAAAAAAACAGAAGAGAAAGGGCAAGAGTCACAGAGAAGTAACGCAGAACACAGAGATTTGATGTACAGGTCTGGACCCACCAAAATGAGTTTTGAAGATGGAGTGGGAGGTTACCACTCCAGGAATGAGGTAGATACTTAGGTCCAGAACTGTCTGTTGCTTACAATCAGCCAAGGTCACAAGTACTTCATTCCTGCCCCTTCCTGGAATTCACTTCTGTCAATGACCTGAATGAGCATGGAAATGGATTTGTCTCCAGAGCCTCTAAAATCATACTAGCTGACACCTTCTTTGAGGCCTTGTGAGCCTAACTAGAGAAACTAGGAGAGTCACCCTGTACCTGATCTGATATACAGAACCACGAGAAGATTATTATGTTTTTTAATCTCTAAAGTTTTAATAAACTGCATATAAATCTTAAAGTATTAGATGAATAAACAATAACGGGGTTGATCACACATCAGTTGAAATAAACCTGTTAGTAGTTGCTTGGACTTGAGTTTCTTTTCTTTGAAACAAGCAAACCCAAAAAAAAAAAAAAAAAAAAAAATCCCCTGGAAATCTGGTTAAGTGGTGAGAACAATTGATGGGGTTTTCCAATTTTGGCTATGGATTTTCTTGGTCTTGGCACTCTAAATCACAAATTCTGGGTAAGCCCTCAGTCCTGCACACACTGAGACTTTTGGCACTCTCTTTACTGCCCCAAGTGAAGCTGATACTCTATGGAATATATGTGGTGCTTCTGGAATTGTACCTTGATAATTCCATTAAATACATCTGAAATTCTTTTGCAAATTGTTTCTTTCAGAACTGTTCATACAATTCTTGCCCTATCCATAATGGCCACTTGCCCCTGGAGTTGTGCACATTTTTGGAAGCACTTTCATATACTTTTGTAGATGACTGAAATATAACTAAAAATTGTCACCTGTTGCTCTTGTTTCCATGTAGGAAGTCCATTTTTGTCATCTATCCACTTTTATTAATTATTATGGCCTGGAACACCTACAGAAATTTACTATTTATATGCATACTATGCTAAGTATTTCCACATATAACATCTTAAGCTAAGAAGCCATACCTCTTCAGAGTACATTGAATCCTCTTTCATATATTTATGATTTGTATTCAGTCTTACTGTACTTATATATGGAATGTCTATAAAGTACAGTGTGAATATAATTGTCTTTTTCAGTTCTTGGTGACTAAGCAAGTGTTGTTTCTCAAATATGAGTATTCATTTATTTGTATTCAAACTGTTTGTTATCAAGGTATCATTTATTATGAACAACTTAGTATCATAAAAGCAGCTATTTCTACCTATCCCTACCATGAATGCCTCTCCACATACTTGACTCATTATTTACATTTTCTACTAAAACTTTCTGACTAAAAAGTATTTAAAAGCATATGGCAAAATTAGTTGGTACTCATAAAGACATCTTTAACCTGGTAAGGAAAAGTATATTGATTAAATCAATAAATACCGCTTACATGTTTACATATTAGGATAAATTTAGGGAAAAAAATAAAAAGCAACATAATTAGTGTGAGATTGCTAACTTTCATATATATATATATATATATATATATATATATATATACACACACATGGTACTTGCTTAAAGATTTTTTGCACATATGTGATTTATACATATATTACATACATATATATCACATGCAAAAAGTCTTTAAGCAAGTAACATAGAATATTTCCATATATTAACAACAAAGAACAAAATAAAAACATAAAGTCAGTTGTTGTAGTTGCTTTTGCAAAAGTCATAAGATACGACATTTGGTCAGAGGAGCCTTAGGCTCTGAAATTAACAACTAAACCTTTGTCTTTCTTTTGATATATCTTTACTTATCTTGGCTTGATTACATTCTCCAGCTGAAGACTACTGAGACATTAGGTTTATATTTTGTACAAAAAGTCCTTAAGGAGGATTATCTACTTCAAAAATTGTTATAATTCATATTAAATATTAACTTCTCCAAATTCATGTTCCATTTGTGTATTTTATGCTTACTGTTTGAAAAAGTTAAAGAGGTTAGAAATTATATTTATCTTTATGTCATATCCTTCTTCATGTATAAATAAACATGATCATTTTGGTTCAATTGATTTTTAGCTCAAAGAATAAATATAGAATGCATATGAATATCCTGTATTATTTTAACCAAAATCTCCCTCTAGCCTCAATTTAGATTGATTGACTCTTATCTTTTTAAAAACTACTTCCAAAAATACTTTCAAATTCATCTTTTGAAGGACATTTATTTATGATACACTCAAGTCAAGTATTTTCTGACCAATTCAAGGTTTTTCTCCTCCTTAGGGAGAATCATGTCAAGTGTATATTATCTGATCAAGATACTTCACACTTTTGACCACTCTCTCAATTTGGTACTTTACATTAAATTGGATTCTCCCATGCATCTTTCCACAAGGACGTGTTCAAATAACCTGAAAGTATTTAATTTTTCCATTGTGATAGACTTGGTCAAATCACATGAAAGAATCTAATGAGAATAAATTAGACTTTGTTAACCCTACCTCCTTAGTTACCTCAAAAGCTGGGCTAATAAGATGTTTAAATAAAGAATTAAAGAGTAAGCCATCATGGTGAACACACAGAAGGTGACCCCTTTGTGCCATGAAGTTGAAAAATCTGCCCTTCATTGACTTGGTTCTGCCTACAGACTGTAATAAAAGTGATGGGATAGTTACCTCTGTGATTCTTATGTAATGTAAGATTTTGTCTCAGCAGAATAGAGCCACAAGGACTTCTGCTAGCCTTGAAGTCAGCTGTCATGCTTTCAGAGGTCTGTGACAGAACCTGAGGAAAGGCTACGTGGCAATAAACTTTGGGTGGCCTCTGAGAGCTGAAAGCAGCTCCCAGCTGACAGCCAGAGAGGAGAGGGAGAACACACTCCTACAGAAGCAGTAGGGGGATTCTACTGATAATCATTTGTCCTTGGAATAGGATCCTAAGCTTCAGAAAGCAATGCAGCCACACTGACTCCTTGATTGCAACCTTGTGAGACCCTGAGCAGAAGAACAAGCTATGACATAACTGGAATCCTCACACAGAAACTGTGAGATCATAAATGTACACTTTTCCAAACCTCCCAGTGTGTGGTATCCCAAAGCAAAAAATACCCAATACATGCATGCATGCTTTAGTTTATTAAAATAGTTGTATGTTTTTTTCATATTATCTTAGAACTTCACTATACTATGCTTTATGTAATATAAAGTTTATTTCCAAAGGATATTTAAAAGTTTCCTCTGTTTTTCTTTAATATATAATATTTTCAATCTATCAATCTTAAGGATAACTATGTACAGCAGCTTCAAATGGTAATAAAATAATTCACTGATAAAGAGTAAATACAACAATATCGATGACTGCCATGGTCTTGTACAGTTTATTTGAAAGTGATTTTACATGAAATGTTTGAGTTGCTGTGCATGCAGCTGATACTGATGCTTTGACTGTAATTGGGTCCTCAACAAGAAATAAAAAAGGAGGTTATCTTTAAAAATCCACATAATCACCACTTGTACCAAGAGAATAGAATAAGGATGAAGTAGAGATGGGATGCTCAGCAATGGTCAAATGAGTGAATGGTAACAACCACAGCTGGCCATAAGGACATCATCCCTAACTGAGAGTATAGAACCAACAGCAGGCTGAAGCTATTTCTATTTTCCAGTAAGATACCTAATTATGTCGTTCTCTACAGTGAGAGGGAAGAACAGTAGTAATAAGTTACCTTTCTTTAATATTGAGAAGGATATTTATCTCCTTGAAAAGATGGACAACTATGTCATCTAGGAAATTTGGGTAGGTTAACTTAGAATTCAGATTTCCAAAATAACTCTGAGCATAAACACCTATTACAGAAGTTTCAGGTCGGATCCTATCAAAGAAATGTATTTTCACACGATGCTTATATCTTCTTACATTTTAACTAATTATTTACTTTCTTTGTATGTAATCACATGCATTTTAACATATGAAAAAAATTCTAGCAGTTGAATAAAATAAAAATAACTTTTATTGAAACTAGGTAAAGGTAATAATTTTGACTTTTTTAATATATTTCCTTTTCATTTTTCTCTTTATAAATAGTTTCATAAAATTATAATTTGTGGGCTGGGAATATTAGGTGAGTCCCTGGATTCCAACCACAGTACTGCAAAAAAGCAACAACTAAAAAGGAATGTGTGATACCAATTTGTAATTTCAATAATTCTTTAAAAAAAAAAACACATAAAACAAATATGTATAACATTAATCTTGAATTCTCTCTCCATCAGTCCCAATCCTAGATATAAGTATTTTCAATAGTTATATATTTTTTCCACAAATATTATTCAACAGTTCTTTGTTTTTCTTTCTAGATTATTAGTAATCTAGCTCCATGAATAATCATGGAGCTCACAGAGAAGCTTAAGAATCTTTTCATATTCTGAAACTGAGTGATCTCCAAGAATATAACTGACAAAAACCAAGGGACAGTGAATTCCAGACATCTCTGTTAGGATTAGTCAATTCTGTTGAAAGCACCTGAGTTCTTCCACTCAAGATATGGAAGAAATGATGTCACTTTGACACTCCATAGAAGAACTTAGTCCATTGTGTGTGTGTGTGTGTGTGTGTGTGTGTGTGTGTGTGTGTAGACTGGTAGTTAACAAAGACTAATTAATGAGTAGAGAAATAGAAATGATGTAATTCTAACAACTACAACAGATGGCCACTATATCTGTAATATTATCTTAATGGAATATTAGTATTCCACTTAATAGATTACTTAATCACTTTCTACTTGACAGTATGTTTTCTAAGTTTTGCCATTTTCTACAACTTCCTATTGTTACACTAGTAGTTGACCTTTAAGACATATTGAATGTGACGATTCAATACAGTGTGAGCTTTTTGCAGTTAATTGTCCACCTGATATTTTGGACCACTTTAAACTTTAAGCCTTAGTTTAAAGGATCATCTATTTCTAAAACAAACATGACACATTTGCTTTGTTGTTTGATTTCATTGAGTGCTCATTTGCATTCCTTGGATCTCCAACTGGATCAAACATTTAGATGTGCCATCCACACTGAATTTTGATTTTGTGCATTGTCTGGAATAACCATAGTTCTCTAGAAAGTTTGTGTTTTACTTTTTTTTTTTAATAATAGATCCTTAAATGTTTCATTCTTTTAAAGTATTTGTATCATTTATACACTGATATTATTTGAAATAATTGGTTATTTATCACTTCATATAGTATTACATTACACAGAACTTTCACATCTATAAGTAAACTATTAAGCTTTGTTTCTGTAACATCTGCTTTTATCGAGTTATTGTTACTTTATAAGATGTCTGGCATGAAATAGTGTTTGTCTTCTTGTTTTCCATGATTAATCATGCATAATGATATCATGATTAATCCATTCTTATGTGTCTTTGTTGAAATATTATCTTCATTGTTTAATGTATATGAATGGTATTGGTAATGAGATTAGCTGGTAATTGAAAGTACACAGCATTCAGAACACCCATCTTGGAACCCTGTCTCTGAGTTATCTGAAAAGCAGGTTTTCCTCTGGCAATTATTTGTATTTTACAGTCCGCCATTGCCATACTGGTGATTCCTTCCCACTGCTAATTTACAATACAGGAGAAAGAAGTTTCTTCAGAGCCTCCAGAGCTGGGTGCTTGAAATAGACATTAATCTTTGGCTGTCTACTACTGAAATGACAGAGGCATCATTCTCAAATCATAAACAATCTTGCTGGTGTGACTGAAAATTGGTGCAACCACTCTGAAAAGCAATATGGAGATTCCTCAAAAAAATTAGGAATGAAAATACCATTTGATCTGGTTATACCACTCTTGGTATATGTCTGAAGGAGTTAAAATCATAATACTACAGTGACATAGCCACATGAATGTTTATAGCAGCTCAACTCACAAGAGCTAAGCTATGGAACCAACGTAAGTGCCCTTCAACAGATGGATGAACAAAGACAATGTGGTGTATATGCACAATGGGATATTACTCAGCCATGAAAAGAATGACTTCATGACTTTTGGTCTTAAGTAATTGAAATTTCACAATTTCACTACAGGTAGCATCCCCAGTTCTGTTTTTCTTAAAAGGAGACATTTGCATTTCCACCTGTCTCCTGACACCCTGCCCCCTAATCTCAGGTCTCACTGCACTTTCGCTTTTACCCCATTAACTGTGGTAAGATTTATATTCTATACTAAAACCATAGTTATGTTTTCTAGATTGAGCCATGACATGGTTTTATAACACATAAAAGAAAACACTCACTTTGTAACGACTATGAATACTCTTCAGAATTGGGCAGAGGGTAGGCGAGGAATTTACTTGTTATCCTTTAGGTTCCAAGCCATGGTTCCTGTGATGTGTGCAGAAGGTTCTGGACACTAAGTTTAAGTTACCTCTCTGCTTCCTATGCCCCCTCCTACCTTTAACTTACCCTTGGCATTCCCAGAGGAAGGAGCCATACACCATTTCCACTAGTGTGCCTTTTTTTTTTTTTTATTCATTGTACACAAATGGGGTACAATTTTTCATTTCTCTGGTTGTACATGAAGTAGAGTCACGCTGTTTGTGTAATCCTACATGTACAAGGGTAATGATGTTTGCCTCATTCCATTATCTTTCCTTCCCCCATCCCCTCCACACCCCTCATTTCCCTCTATAAAATCTATCCTTCCTTCATTCTTCCCTTACCACCTCACCCCCTGTTATGTATCATAGTGTGGTATATATACACAATGGATGTTATTCAGCCATAAACAATGCACCATTTTTGTCAACAGGCACACCCTGCTCACCAATTCCAATTGTCACACCCAGAAACTTACCCCATTATTATTTCTATTTTCCTCATAAAATGTTTAGTCCTCACCTGAGGATTGTTTCTATAATTACAGTGGACTGATTGATTGGAAGTACATGCAATCTAAGTTAGTTATTTTCTCCACTGGTCTTTGGATCTTTGCTCTACTCTCTCCTAGGCTCTGGTATTATTGAAGAGATATCTGATACCAGTTTGTTTATTGTCATTATTTACAGTTTCTGTTTACTGTTTGTATACCATGCCTATTCTCTTGATTTTAAGTAACCAGACATTTCACAATGTGAAGTTTGGGAATTCAAAGCGGCCTTTGTTGCTATTGCACATTGATTGACTGATTGATTGATCTGTGGTACTGGGGATTTAACCCAATCATGTTTAACCTCTGAACTACATTCCTGGTTTATTAAAAAAAAAAAAAAATGAGACTAGGTTTCCCTGAGTTGTCCAGGTTCGTCTGGAACTTGTCATCCTCCTGCCTCAGCTCCCCTAGTAGCTGGAATGACAATGTGCACCACTGTACTGGCCTGTTCTTACTGCTGCTTGTCTCACTTTGAAGAGTTTCTGTTTTTGCTTAGTAGATGAAATACCTCCTTCAATCTTACTCAGCATCAAAATACCCCCTCACTTCTGTTTTGTCTCTTAATGCCCTTTAATACCACTAAGATAAATTTCTACTCTTTGTTCTTTCCAGTCTTTTTCTTTTGTATTTTATATTATGTGACCTTTTGTCTGTCAATTTACTTCGTAACATAATAGTATAGAAGATAAGTATGTCAATGCTGCTTTGGTGACAATTTAGAGTGGATAGAGATATAATCATTCTGTTGAGAAACTTCTTTTTTTCTGGAAGTCTGCACAGACTTTGATGAAAGTCTGTGAACAAAAAGAGTTAAAAATTCTATTTTCATTTTTTCCATTAACCTGTATATTTTGGGCCTTCACTACTCACTACTGACATTTTTATTTGGATCCAGAATTCCAAAATTTGATACCCTAGAGTTGCTCAGTATGAAAAGTGGTGTCCAGTCACAAATACCTGCAAAATACCTACAACGTATATGGCTTCTTCTTGCTTTAACTGTGCCACCTGAGAGAGGGCACACCACAATTCCCAGAGAGAGGATCCTAAGTGAGTGTTGAGTTAAAACAAAGCGAGTCAGGATAAAATTGTACAAGATTCTCAAGTAACACTTCCCAATCTTGAAACTCACTCAATACAAGAATTCCTGTTATCTTATCTACTGAAAAAAATCATGCCTAAGCATATTCAGTCATACTCCATGCAGGGTTCTCCATTATTTGGCGTGTGGATGCTTTTCTAGAGTTCTAGATCTCAAGCCAAAGTAAAACAGCTTTGCTGAAAGCTGGGGTGTTCCCATTTCTGCCGCCCTCTTTTTCAGGGTGCCACGATCAAAATTGGGTGGAAGAGTCAGCCCGCTTGCTGCTTCTAGTTAAGAAACGATACGGCTCATCTAATAGCCTGCTCTCCTTGCTTGCATATCAATCTTTCTTGTAGCATTTCCTATATGTGACCGTCCTCCAATGTGGTCGTAGTTGCCAAATTCAGGATAAGCTTTAATTATTGATACAGGAAAGTCATTTAAAATTCAGTCTCCTTGAATTTCTTGTAGATTTTCTGGGTAAGTAACTGACATTTACAAACCACATCTTAAATTCACAGGTAATCCATGAGCCCTCTGACTTAATTGCCTGATATCAGAGTGGCTCAGAAAGATCTGCGTCTTCACGTCTGTGGGACTTCACCAAAGGCCAAGCCAGTAGTGAGCTGCCATCTTAGCAGTCTTGAAACACTCAAGAGTCTTTTGAAAATCTTGGAAATAGCAATGCAATGATTCTGAAAACCTGGTCCCATGTGGTCCTTTAACCCTAAAATTTGAGTGAAAATCGAAAGAGAAGTACAAAGGAAGGAGAAAAGAAGGTCAGATGGAGGCAATGATGAGGAAAGTGTTTATGTAGAATATGGGATGTGGATACCAGGCTCAATTTTCCTCTCAGTGTCTTAATCCAAGACTACCTGATGCCTTATCAAATCTCAAGCTTATCTTGAACTATGAAACTTTGATTTTCATACATTCTTTCTTTGTTCTCCTTATAATATCTTTCACAAAACTTACTCTTTCAGGCCCTATTTAACCCCCCACACCCACCATGGAGTCTCAATTAATTCAGTATGCAATAAATATCCTTTCTCTGAACCCTCACAATGGTTATTAAGCCCCTAGTTCAGGCTACCCATTTATATGTGTCACAGTTTTGGAATCACATCTGTGAGGTCTGAATTACATATTCACCAAGGAGAATTATCTTCAAAGTGCTGTTTGCTGTTAATAAGTGTAATATGAAATGCTAAATACTAAAAACTAATGAATGCATAAAATCCAGGCCTTTTTCTCTTCATCTTCCAGAATAATATTAGATGCTAGATGAGCTGTAGTTTTTAGAAAAAGTGACAATTTGGCTTCAAGGGTCTTCCTTTTGTTTTTCTGCAAACTTCTTCGAAGTTTTATTTCATATCTAACAATTTATTCGTAGAGTGTGGAAAATTTTGGCGTAGACCCAGTTTAGACTATTTTCATGAAAAGTAGGAAAAAAAGGTGAACTTTGGAAATTTACATTTAGTAAGAAAATACATGCTAAATCTTAAACTCCACAATTCAATTCCTGCTCTTCTGTTTATTTCTCTGCATTCTTGGCTCAGGAGAGAACATAAACTTTTTTGTGTGCAACTTGATTTCTTGACTATTTACCCCAGTTCCACATCTGTGCCACTTCTTCCTTCGCCCAACTTTATTTTCCCATTTTCTTTGCTTACTTGAAAGTGGGGCATATAATTAAAATCAGAGAAATAGGACTTGGATATTTTTTATACCTGTCTCTTTTCCCCCTAAAAAATGCTTTCTTCATACTCTCACTTAATCTAAAATATATTATGGAAATATTTACAGGTGCACACTAGTGGGAAAAAGAGCATAATTCATTGTACAATAAAATCCCAAGTCCCCTTACCTAGCTTCAGCAATTCAGAACATTTTGTCAGTTTTGGCTTTACATCTCCCCTTTCTTCTCAATGAGTTAATTACAGTTTCATGACAGAGTAATTATTAAGCTAAAGTGGACCACCATGTCTATTGGCATCCGCAAATTATGCTTCCTTTATTTTCCTATTAGTAAAGGTCTACATATATGATAGGGCTTTCATGTATCATAGCCAACACAGACAGCATGGTAATGTACAAATTACTGAACCTATCAAGACAAAGGTATTGACTAATGTCCCCCAAAACAAACCAGTAAGGGAAATGGAGCTTGGAAATACAGTGTAAGTCATTTGCCTTTCACAGTCTACTAACTCCTTATGCTGATCTTGCTGTAACATTTCATTCATTATGTATTCATGTTGTCTCCCATACATTCACTTTCCAAACAGTTCTGGGTAGGTGTCAATATACAATCTCCACTGTAGTTAGACTAACATATTCTTTGCTACTGTCTAGTAAGCTCCAGTCAGACTAACACTTGCCCCATGACACACATACACAGGAAATAGAAAAATATACAGGAAAAAGACTTCAAATAGATTCTAACATCTTAGGGAAGGTAGAATTATTTAAGAATTTAGCAAGAATCTTTACATAAATACTTTTATATAATTACAGAATAGGATGTGAAAAAATTTTTCACAATGGAATTCCATCATTATAGGCAACAAAACATTTTGCACCGTGGAGAGCACATATTTTACATTTACTTGTAATTGTGTAAAAAAGAATATCTTTTCCACAAATCCTACATAAATCTCATTTTATTTTTATAATGTATCTTACCAAAAAATGAATATTCCAGCAATTTTTGTTTCATTCTATTTTTTTTCTTAATCCAATTGTGGTTACTACATCAACAACTACACCAACTGAAAAAAAAAACAGTTATTGTGTAAATATGTCAAATGTGCAGAAAACCCATACTTCAATAATCTATCACTAAAAAGAATCTGTTTTCTAAAAAATTAGTTAATGCTTAACAATTTACCTATATTGTTAACTTTACAAAAGAATGTTTGCATCATCATTAATCTAAATTATGTAAAGATATATATAAATATATATATAATAAATATATATCAATTTTTTTATATATACCAATTTTTATATATATACCAATTTATATATATATACCAATTTTAAAAGCTCTGGAAAAATTAAGTGAAATCAGTTTAAATGCAATTGTAAACTCTCAGCATTTCTCCTTGCTGATGTGATTGGGTTTCATAGCAGTCATGATTTACTCTGTAACTTTTCTCCTCTGAGTTTCTCATACCAAATTGCCACAGCACAAGACATATTGTTTATCTCTGTAGTGTTGTTCTTCCAGGCTTAGGGTCATGTTTAATTTCTTCAGACCACCCTTTGAAATACCAGCCTCTGACTTCAAGGATTGAAGAACAACCCTGAAGAATGCTGTTTGTATCTGTAAGATAGTTTTAATCTTTGGCTTCCTACAAATTCAAGTTGACAATGGAGTATGAAATACACAATTTTTATGTCTGAATAAAAGGGTTGACTTCACAGAATACTTGTTGTTCTTGAAAACATCAAATGTTTGTTAAGATCTGATTTATTTTCTGGTATGATCTGGTGTGGTTCTAAAACAGAGTTTTGAGTCCAAATGTATCTTTTAGTTTATTCTTTTTCCTGAGGCAGCACCTGAAAAGCCACTCTGCCCTTCGAAGCCCACCTACATAATGGGGACAAATAATATAAATAATTTGCCCTGTGTAAATAAAACTAAAATATAGCAGTGCTAAATCTTTTAGTTCCAATTATTAGATAACACTGCTAATAGATCATTGAGCTCAAGTTTTCTGGAATAAACTTAGAATTATACTTGGTATGCAATACCATTTTTGAAATGTGAAATCTAGCTCATTATTCTGTCAAAATGTAGGTTTAGTGATGGAATATATACATGATCGATTTCTTGCTCTGACTGAACTTCCACCTTATGAGAATTATAATATCGGCTCAGATTTCTCTTGAAATACAGTGTGAGAAGTTGGGCCAAAATTAATGATAACCCTAATTTGTAACTTTTCCACAGAGCTATCCATCTCATCTATGCATGAAAGACCCTTTAACTCCGAGAGATACTCAAAGTTCAGAAAAGATATATGGGTGTACAAAAAATAGTATTACAGGGGACATAATGGCAAAGTGCATTACTGTAGATTTCTGAATTAAAATTATTTTTTTCTTTATCAGTAGTTTCTTGACATATTCATGCTTATTTCA
The DNA here is from genome assembly GCF_902686445.1 of Sciurus carolinensis. Taxonomy (NCBI): domain Eukaryota; kingdom Metazoa; phylum Chordata; class Mammalia; order Rodentia; family Sciuridae; genus Sciurus; species Sciurus carolinensis. The sequence goes on along the minus strand of NC_062221.1, from coordinate 119,535,496 downwards.
CAAAAATTTGGAGGGTAAGATAAATGAATGAATGTAGAGTTTTGATGGTTGCACAGTGACAGTATTAAACATATGAATCAGGTAGAAGCAAACTTTCATAGTTAAAAGTCGCTTTCATCAGAACACAGAAAAAATGTTTATGTAATACTGTTTCCAATTTCCTATGTTTTCTATTAGAGATGAATTAATAAGTCAATAAATTTATAGTTCCCTAGAGGATAATGAGTTCTGAAGTTAAACATTGATGTGATTACAGGATGCATCAATACTTCCTTTTTGTATAAATTCTTAAGCATCTTTGAACCCAACGTTAAAAGAAAGAGCTAAACATAATTCAAATGTGTCTTGGACAATAGGGCAGGTTTTTAGTGTAATTTATGTACATTTCTTACAAAGTCTTCATTTGATGAATGACAATTGTCAATTACCAAGCAGCTGGCTGATGATTCACTCAAAAAATCAACCACAGAATCCTGAGTATTTAGTCTTTAATTACATGTGCGTGTGCTTGGATCCTGGAAATCAGCATTCCTACTGTGTGTCTATTCTTAAATTATATTTGAACATGATCTAATCTTTGGCACTAGAAACAGTGAAACACCTGTTCATGTTTTGTTGTCAGACTATCTATGAAATGGGCTAATGAGTTAAGAGCAAGGTGCTTTGGGACTGAAATAATGGCTACATTTTCACTGAACTTTATCTTACTACTTGTGCAATCTTATTACACAAAGAAGTTCATTTTAAGGACTCTGAAGGACAAAAATATAGATTTGTGTAATAAGATCATCTGTGTTGATACAGTCTGCCTTGGTTTATACATTTAAGAGAACAAAGACTTTGCTTGTTATAGCTTTGCCTTAGATGATTCTCATAAAACACTGATGATATGGTTGACTTCCCTGACTCAAGAATCAAATCAAAACAGATGCTTTTGGTGAGGGAGGGGTTCTGGCATACTAGCATGTGGTTTTCTGATTGAGTTTTCAGTGTCAATGAATTCCCAGTCTCCTCCATCAGTATGTTATTCTTTTTATTTTCTTTCCATTATCAGACACAGGACCTATTTTAAGTCTAGTGAGCAAATCTTTCTTTTTGTAACTAGAACTCCTCTCACATGCTTGCAGAGTCCTGTCATTATAGCCCTCAAGGTTCTATTGAGGCAACAATATCACTCCACTCAGGTAAGATTGTGGTTTCTTGAATATAAGACTTGCTGCCCCAGGTTATAATCCAACCAGGTGGACAGTTCTATAATGATCGACTTTCAGGAAAATATCTAAAAGAACTGTGACCTGCAAATCAACAAATCTAGGGGAAGCTGGCTCTCATTCACTCTATGATTTTTTGTTTTCAAATACAATGTAATTTGTTTCTCCTTTTCATTAGGGCTGATCTAAACTTGCAAAATTGTACGATTTTATTGAATCACTAAAACATTAAACTTGCTAGGAAGGAATTGCTTCCAGACTTCTGCTACTAGGAACAAAATCAGCAACCAAGGAAAGCACTTTTGGCTCTATTTTTTTTTTTAAAAAGGCAAGAAAAAATATGAGCATGCTTATTTTGATTGCTTGTGCTATTTAAATTCTCCTCCATTCCACTTACCTTTCTTTTGAATACAAGGTGTCTGTAGAGAACAAACCCTGTCTCCTTTTTAGACAGTTACGTGTTTCAGTACATACTTGAGATATGGAGTCCAAGAAGTATCAATCCTGCATTTATCACCATCTTCTAAGCCACAGTTTAGACTTTAGTCAAATGCAAAGAAACACGTATCTCAGGGAGCTATGATGATTAAATGGTATAACCTAGGTAAAATTCTTAGCTCAGAACCCCATATGTAACAAATAGTATATGTTAGGCAAATCCTACTTACTATTAATAATTATTCCATAACACAAATAAAAATTGAAAATTCAATTATTCAGGTTGCCAATAATGAGTCTTTTTCTTTGTGATATGAAAGATTGACTCATATTTTTCATGATAAATGAATCATAATTTTAAGTTTACTATAAAGATTGCTGAAGGATTTTTCTTTTCATTGTAATTACAATGTTAAAAATTACATTTATATATTTCAATGTATAACTTGAGATTTTAAGACTCATATAGCCAGGTGTGAGGGCACATGCCTATAATTCCAGCAACTCAGTAGATTGATGCAGTAGGATAGAAGTTCAAGGTCAGCCTGGGAAATTTAGGAAGACCCTGACTCAAAACAAAATAATAAAGGGTTAAGGAAGCAGGTCAGAGGTAGAGGGCCCCTGGTTTCAATCCTCAGTACCCACAGCACTGCAATAAAAGACAGCATGTTATGTGCAAAGCATCCAAATCTGATCCTTCAAATCAGTATGTAATTTAATTAAATTCAATCACTAACTTCCACCTTTGACAGATGCCCATTTAAATGGAGACCTAATCTGCCTTAAAGTGCAGTGCAGGCCATGAGACAGGGAAGCTACCTCATTCTTTAGGAGATGGGCCATGAATCTTTGCTTTTATCATCTCTGTGCAGCTATCACTTGATGGCAAATATTATAGCTGATGTTTAGAAATTGCCCTAGATGAAAGGAGTTAGGCTGGGCAAGGTGAAAATCAAGAGTTGTGAATACATTACAGCCTGAAAGAATTTTTGGAAACTATTTCCAAGTATGTAGAATGCACAATTTCTAAAATGAATAAAAGTTTGAAATAAGCTTTAAATAAGATCTTGAAAAGATGTAAGTATAGCTACTTTAATCTTAATCAATGCAACTTGTGATGAGGTAATGAAGAGCAGGCAATCAGTCAGAACCCAATCTACCCAAATGAAGTCTCAAACAACAACAGAGGATAATTTTTTTTTTTTTTTTTGCTTTAGTTTGTGTTAAGAGAAATGGGCAATGTAAGTGCTATGCAGATTTAATGTGCTAATGAAATCAATTCATCAAGTTTTAAATTATGTAGGAAATTAAAATAAGAAACTGTTCTGTACACAAAAGAGATTATGCCCCAAGAGAATATCTACCCTTGATAAGGAACAGACCTAACAAATTTTAGATTAGATTTTTAAAATATTATATATCAGCTCCTTTCAAAGACCCTACTTTTTATTTTTTTCTTTTTAAAAAACTTTCCCCAGTGAGTTTCTAGAATTTCTATATAAGGAGTCTGGAAATAGAAACCTAGAGCGGATAGTCAAGAGAACTATTATGAAGTGTTTTGCCCATCCAGTGTCTCATTCTTCCTCAGTTCAGGGGTCTGCCACCTGGGTTTTGGGTGCCCATTACAGTATCTAGATGCACTCAGGGGTACCTTAGAATAGAGAGTTTTTAATTTAGAGTTTTAGTTTATGCTAAATATTTCCTAAAATCTTTGATGGAGCTTCAGGTCTATAGTAAAAATCTCACATTTCAAAATATAATACTTCTTAGTCAGTTCTAAACTTCTAGGGGAGATGGTCCCAGAAAGTTCAACACATCCAAGGCATCATGAAAGACCAATAAGACCCAATCAAAATATCTTTAATTGACTTTGAGAAAATAAATAATTCTGGTGACAGGATTAAAAAAATGAATAAATTTTAAAAACCAACTTGTTTTTAACTGTCAGTTTTAAACAAATCTAATGGGTTTACCTGTTTGAACTATCAGCAGATAGGTTATTTACAAAGCATAATTATTTTGTAAAATTAGAACAAGACTTAACATAAATCATGAAAAGAGTCCAAATAATTGAAAATAGAACATAATAGAATAGAATATATAGCATACTAGTTATTTACATGTAAACGTTTTCTAATACTTGCAGTTATAAAGATAAGCTAACAAGTAATAAGAAGAGAATGTATTGCAAAATTTGTCTTAATCTAATAATACTTGGTTCATTCATAGGTAATAGATTTGATATAATTAGTCAGCGATATTTTTAAAAATAAATTTATATTTATGAGACTGATAAATTTACATTGTCTACATCAATTAGCTTTCAATAACTATAATAATAATTGTAGGTAATAACAATTACTATAATAATAACTGACTACTGAAATAATTTTTCAAAATTTAGAAGGCTTATGTCTATAAAAATAAGCTATATTAATGAAAATATTTATATATTAAAGCATATAACATGATAAAAATTTAGTTTGGAGAGTTGAGTAAAATTAGAGAAGAAAAAATAAAAATATAAAATTTCTGACTTGAATCAAACATTGTTGATACCATTTTAAAATAGATGGTAACAGCAAGTTCTTATTATATTTTATTACATTTCAAATGTTCTAAAAAGTGATGAAGCAACTTTAATTTAAAATAATATCTACATTATGCTAAAAATTGAATATTTTAACTATTAGAACTCATGATAAAATTGTAGTTAAGGATTTCTGGTATATATAACTTACTCTAGTCTTATGTAAACTAATCAAATTAAATGCTGATTTGTGGTGGCTCAATCATGTCTAGAGAAATTTGAAGCCTAGTAAGAAGTGAACATTGAACACTGCCGTTTCCCCACCATGAAGTAGAATTCTGTATGCATAATATCTTTATTTATGCTATATCTTCCAGTAGTCTTTAAAATTATATATATATATATATGCATATACTATGCTACTTTTTAAAAATTTTTGAGTACCACCTGCTTTTCATGGATTAGCTTATGCAAACTCACAGTAGCCCTTGACAGCAGTACAGTCATCACTGGGATTGAGATGGCGACACTAACACTTAGAATGGGTAGTGGAATTTTCTCTGATTATCTACCTTCAAGTGGGGGGGTTGAGACAAAATTCAGACTGCCTCCACAAAGTGTGTTCTCACCCATTATTACTTTGCGTCTTGCTGTTTGCCAATTTCTGAGACAGACACAGAAAAAAAATGCCAATTTGGGAGGATTAATTTTATGTCTCAAATTAACTGGGCCACAATATGCTCAAATAAATGATAAAATATTATTTCTAAAATATCATTTGTAAGGGTATTTCTAGAAGAGATTTGCCTTTGATTTTGTGAACCTCGTGAAGCAGATAGTCATTCCCAGTACGACTAGGTCTCAGCTAATTGGTTGATGATCTGAAGATGTTGAAGAGCTGGGGACTTTCAAGAAACTGAAAAAACCACACTCCTATTCACTCCCAAACTCTGATTCTTGCAGTCAAGTGAGAAAGATTTCAGATATGTCACTCAGAGTAACAGGCCTGAGTTTACTGAAGGTGTAGGAAAAGGGAAAGGAGAGACTCTCAAAGGAGCTGGTGAGTCCTCTTAGAAGAGGGACAATGTTCCACTCTTGCACTATAGTTTTACTAGGGATCTCAGAGACATTTCCAGAGAGTCACATCCAAGTCTACCTCTTGCCTTTTACTGACAGCAGGGTGACATCAGACATTTAAGTCCCCACTGCCATGACAACTCTAAGTCACTTTGGTCCAGGTTGAAGTAACCGTAAAGTCTATCTATGTCAAAAGGAATTTCCTTATCTCCCTGAGTTTCAGAATCTGGTCTATGAAAGGGTTACAAAAGTCTCCCTCTTCAGGGTAACTTGGGAATACTCTTATCAATGTTATTTCCAGCCTGCATTTTTCCTGCTGATGACAGATAGTTTGCTGAGGAAAGTAACATGTGACATACCTGTCTACTTAAACCAGGCAGTGCTAGGTAAATTGCTTCTTGGAAATAAAAAGCAAGTGGAGGTCAGCACCGTGAGCCCATTTTATAGAGTTATTCATTTAACCTCATTTTCCCACCACTTGCATCTGTTTGTCTGTGTCAACAAGAACCAAAAGAGTCAAAGAAAATTCTCTGTCTTTGCCTATCTTCAAATTGGAACATAAGTTTCTTCTTGTCTTCAGATTTAGATACAGATGGGAATTGATACCATTGAGTTTCTTAGTTCTTAAGCTTTTGGACTTGAACTGGAACTGGAACTGGCTCTCCTGGGTCTCCATCTGATTTGGTTTTACCTACCTATAATATATAATAGAAAGATTCAACAAGTAAAAGTCAGTAGTGGCCACACTTCCATAGTGTTACAATAACCCAACTTTCCCATATGTTTAGGAGAAGTGAAAATCATGCTTGATAATTTTGTACCTTTATAGAAGGGAAAATTATTATTTTCTAAATAATTTAATGTAAATATACTCTCACATAAATACATTCCCATATGCTATTATAAGTTACCTTATCTTTAGTCTGTAGAGATAATATAGGGAACAAAAAAAAGGTTTAGAGTAAAAAACAAGTAGAACCACACATGTTAAATAAGAAATTTGTTTGTTCTTTTTATCATTTAAACTTATCTCAAGAATAATCAAAATAATTATCAGAATGGAACAATTTATTAAATTTATATGAAATTTATATAACATTTAAAAGATATTATTTTACACAAAATTGTTTTCCAGAGACACATGCAATAATGGAAGGTTATGTAAATTAGAATTTACATAGATTTTAGCACTCTAGAATATAACAAAGGTAATATTATTAAAAAAGGGGAACAAAGAGTCAAAATGTGTGTGATTTTCAGATTTTAGCTTAATTATTCTGTCATAAGACTGTAATTAACTCCCATTTTGCTTTATTAATGTTAGATCTGAAAACAGTATTCTTTTTTAGAGATGTTGGTGGTCAAATTACAGTTAAATGACTTATGGAAACTGACTTGGCATTTTTTGTCCCAAGAAAATGAATTAAACTCAAAATCTTTGACTTGTAGTCTGCAACTTCAGTTATCATCACACACAAAAATTTATGAGGAAATTTATAAACCTTCATTGGATATAAAAGTTCATAGTCTGTTAAGAGAATGGATTTAAAGGGATGATATTTGAGCTGTTCAGAAATTATCAGTTGATTTGTCTCTAGAATACATTTACCAGGTGCATTATATTCTTTGAAAGCACTAGATCACTGAGGAAAACTAAAAGAAAGATCTTTACTGCATAACCTAGGATATTACCTAATACATAGGTGTATGTGTGCTTGTGCATGCATGTATGCAGCTATATATGTTTCTACAGATATACCTATGTATACATTCATGTGTATACACACATGTGCATATACATATGGTGGTTAAAGGAGAGCAAAAAGAGTTCTTTAATTATCTTAGACATCTCTGAAAAAATGTTACAATAAATAAAATCTGGAATAGATTTTAGTTCAGAAAAGCTGCTCTTTCATTTTCCTCTGATTGCCTGGCCTATCACCTACCACAATATCCTATTGGCAACCAAGCAGAGTACTGAAAATTACTTATTTGTCTAGCTTTCCTTTTTACTTCTATTACCATTTGCTAATCTCAGGCCCTTACCATCAGCTAAATCTCTCTGAGAGTTTTCCTTCAACAAAGATGTTTCAGCTATCTTTCTAACACAGATGTGATAACTAAATTCAACTTTATATTATTAACTGACTCTCAATGCCTTTGTCCTCACATTTTGTAATAGTAACAGCGTGTGAGTGTAAGGAAAATTAACTTGAAGGAAGGAAGCAATGATCAGTCTTAAAAAGCTATTTAGTGGGTCACTACAGTAGTCTAGGTCAGAAGAATAATAGCACGAATCAAGAAAGTAGTAAAACATACAGAAAGTAGTTAACATATTCTAAAAATATTTCATGAGCAAACCAAATAGGACTTGGTAATCAATTTTATAAAGAAACTAAGGAAGAACACCAGAAAAATCTATCTTAAAAAATTGATCATTGAAAAGTTGACATGTTATTAGTGGAAAGTAACATCTGCTATGAAATCTGTAGATGACAATTCACCCTTTGGATGAGTTTAATTCAAGTTGTCTCTGGAAAAAAAATATGGAGGTATGAAGTGAGAATCTGAGCAAATATCTATGAATAGTAAAGAAGTCAGTACTTGGAGTCCCAGGTGTAAAGAAAGAAAAGGAAGCAGTGGATACGTAGAAATGACCTTGGAAATATGGCAGAATGAGTCAATCTTTAAGCAACATGAAAATTTGATGTTCCAGTAGAGATGGATGAGACCAAGCAAGAGAAATTAGAGAAGCAAGAGGAAGACTGGGAAAATGTGTTCTCAGGAAAGTCAAGGGAAAAGTATCATTTCAAAGAAGTCATTTTTGGGAATCAAAATGGGATACTATTTCTAACAAGTTTGCTGACAAGTTTGTCAATCCTATTTACACAGCAGGGAGTTGGGTGTAAACCATATCTAAACTCAGCATTTGGAATGGAGACAGTATCACATTTGTGATATCTTCTCAACTCTTGGATTTAGAAATAGGAAAGAAAGAAGATGAAAAGACCACAGCATAAATATTACTAACTGCAAAGAGCTATCTATTGTGGATAAGTTGCTCATACTTCATGATAAAATAAGAAATTAGAGAACTAAAAGAAAAATACCTAATAAGTTTTGTGATATAGTTCAAATTTCACTTTTTTTTTCCATTTTACCTCTTTCTAGTCCTATCTTTTGAACATTATATGGTATATCTGCATGCTTTTCTGATGCGTAGGGAAACTTGAAGAAACAATTGTGAAAGCACTGCTGAATAAATACAAATATTCTAAAACAAATTGAATGTAGTAAAGCGTTCTCTATAAAGATGTATCATTTCTGTAGAATTGTGGTCATGTGGAGTAAAAAGATTAATCATTGAAAATATTTATCTACATTACATACTAGTTCTTAAACTCATCTATTAACTCATATATGTGTGCACAGATATCTATAATCTATCTAGCTATGTAGCTATCTATCATTATCTATCTATATCTCTATAGATGCCTTCTTCCAAAGCAGTAAAAGAGTAAAGTGATACATAACCCATTATGAAACAGGTTTCAGTAATGCCTGACATTTGTATTCAAGTTTTCATTCTAAATGATTGGTATGTTCTTTGCATAATGTATGCCTAGCAGGTGTTTCAACCTCCAAAAATGAAACTCCACTGAAGTGGGAATAAAGTAATTGTTCTGCCTCAGCAACTGGGAAATGGGAGAAGAATCATTTTTGCAACCAAAATAGAAGTGAGGAAAGCAATATAGGACCAGTCTTATCAATTATTGATAAAAGGACCAATGAGGTTAGCTCTCAAAGACCTATAGTTGGCAAGAGTCATTTAATGAAACCTTTGCATAAGAAGTTAAAAGAGATTGTGATTTGAATGTTGCCAAATATATAAATATGTCAAGTTAAATAGAAAAAAATCCAAAAGACTGTCTAAATCATTAACTTACTCTCCATGCATCAGCAAGAAGTTTATTCTTAGTGGGGGGGGGATTCAGAGCTTGGCACAATAATTTGAAAATATTATTTATAGCTTGTATTAGTTAACTGAAATTATCACTTGATTATTGCAGATGAATTATGATAGTGAAAGGCACTGGGTTTGTGAAGGATTAGTTAATTAATAATGTTGGATTTTGTAAGTAGCAATCAATATTTTATTCTAAAACACTTAAAATGAAGACTTTGGAATTATTGAAAAAATAGAAATGTTATAAATGTTCAATTACTTTTACCAGTTAAATAACTCGTAATTTCTCATTGAAGCAGATAAACAGCTTATTACTTGTGGTTTAGGAGTTTTTGTATCGCCATAATTACAAATATCAAGAGAATAGGACAAAGTTTTAAAATAATCTGATAAATATGACTTAAGTCCATGTAAACAGTAGCATTGTCAGTAAGAATAAAACACATCTTCATTTTAACGACAACAAAATATTGAAGCATTCCTTCTCGTGGTCCATAAAAGAGAACAAACATAAATGAAAATAAAACAATTAACTTTGGTATGTTGAATCATGGAATAGCAATAAAAATTCACTGCAGACAACCCATTAATCCAACTCCAACTTGAAATGATAAATCTACATCATGGCTTACATTCCAAAGTTTTCAAACTGGAGCAGGCAAACACTGAGTAAATATGTAAATGCAGTCTATTCTTAATACTCACAGTAGTTTTACTTTATAAAGTCACCAGGGACACTAAGGTAGGTAATACTGACCTATTACTTCTAGGCAAGATGCAGTTTTACTTTGTTATGAGACTCTGGTCATAACATTATCAATCTGGTACATAGCCTCATTTTATGTATATTTTTGCTTAAAGGAAGTTTATTAAATATATGTTGCTAATTCAATAACCTTGACCTCACAGCCAACTTGTGCCTGAAAGAAGCTTTTCTTACACATATATTTCCTCTACAAGGCACATTACATCCTTCTTGAGCTCAGGAACACCAACTAAACATTGCATACCTAGCTCAGTCCAAGTGTGTGGGTAAAATTAACTGCTGTTGTATGGAATCTGGTCAGTCATCCCTTGTTGATTGCCAATAGATTTATTTGGTGAAGTGGAAACATCAGGAGGACTGTAGAAAGCTTTGAAACCTATTGTTCTTCAAGATTTTATGTTTCAAACTGCTAACTGGTAAACTTACAATGTGCCACAGTCTTTTGGGTTGAGTGTTTCCTAAGAGCAAATGCTGATTAACTTATCAGGATTCCTGTGTATGCTGGCAGACCACTGATTTTAAGGAGATTCTTAAAGTATAGGCATCATTCTGAAATCAGTTTTGAAAGTGATTGATGTATCCTTGACTCTTAAGAATGTCAGCGATATTACTAAATGCTGTTAACAGAAACTTGGGGACCTAAAAATCATACAAAGTTATTTATAATCTTTAATAAAAATAGGGAATGCAAGAACTCTGGGAATAGTAAATGGTGAATTTAAGGGACAAAAAAAATGAGTTACTTTAGGGACAATACTAAATACCAAGAAAAGTGTTAAAAATAGAATATTTTAATAAATTAAAAGATTTTTCATATACCAAGGAGAATATATGACATGAAATTCAGAGATAAAAATAGGGTTTCTGAAAACACAAGAGATTATAGTGAGTAGTAGAAATTTTCAGACAATCTTGATGGCTAGATCACATATTACTGTCTTTTCTCCTATTCAAAATTAAAATGCAAAGAAATTTAAGAAAATGAAAGCAATATATACAAACCTTAATGTGACCTCAATGGGTTTTCAAGAAAAATGTCAATAGGTAGAGATTCATCAACTGAGTTAGTAAAGAAAGAAAGCAACAACCCAAGGAGAACTCACACCATAGAATTCCAGTATGGTTCAGAATATGAAGCGTTATATAACCTGAAAACAGGACTGAAGATGGAAGCTTAAAATTGAGATGGTGAGCTTTAGAAAGATCAAGAAATAATGCTAAAATTGACACATGACCTGATTCATTTGAGCATTTGGAAAACAATATTTCTAAAACTTATTTGACCAGTTTGATGCAAACTAGTAAAACCTATTTGAGGGCTAGGGAGATAGCTCAGTTGGTAGAGTGCTTGCTTTGCAAGCACAAGGCCCTGGGTTCGATCCCCAGTACAGAAAGAAAAAGAAAAAGAAAACCTATTTGATTACAAAATGAGTCATAATCATGTCTCCTCCTTTTTATAGTCCTGCATGAATTACTGGGAATTATTAACAGTCTAAATATTTACTCGTCCAAATAAATACTAACTCATAATTTGACCAAAATTAAGATTCTATTTAAGGGGAAACAGAAGTAGGTGGTTAATATCTCCAATTAACTTGATAGGAAAAGAATAGATGTCTGAAATTGAAAATTTAAACTATAGTCATATAAATATGTTATTGAGAAATATGTAGTTAATATACAAAGGAGAAGATAAGAGGCTCAAAATGCATCTTCACTTGTAATGCAAGTGGGGAATGAAGAGAGGTGAAAGGGAACCAGGAAGAAAAAAAGCTTGTTTTTACCATAAGCTTTTGTATCATTTAGGTTTTTTGTTGTAAATATAGAAGAATGACATCAGTAAAACGGTTTACCAGACATGGTGGGAATGCTTCAACCCTCAAAAAGAGAACCCAAACAATGAAAGACCAATAGTTATTCCCCTGGAGTATCTGAGGGACAGCCCCAAACTGCAGTGGGGATGTGGCAGAAATCAGAACACTGAGACACACAGTGGACTTATAAGAAAGGGAACTAAGTACTCTGTATGTTGTTTCTCTAGTTAGAATTAACCATGAATCAAGAGGAAATTCATACTAATGCCATGGACACCTGAAATATTTGCTGCTAGAAAAACCCAAATTTTTCGCCTCCTTACTCCAGTTTGGGGAGATATCAAGAATCCACACTACTATGTTGCACTGATAAAATAGCCTAGTTCCCATTGTACCCACTCTCATCCAGATTCTTCGTGCCTGCTGTCATCTTAAGCTTTGGCCTACCCAGGGTCCTGTGTAGTAGCAGGGTAGTTGCCCCCAGTTGTTCTGCCTGTCCAGTCTTACAAAACAGCTGGGTGTGGCCCTGTCTGTTCACCGCATCTCCAAAAAATATCAGGGGATTTGATCACATTGTCCCTGGTCACACTCTGCTCAGTCATCTTTAGTCCTAAAACAGAGTCAGGCAACCTGAGTTAAGTGACTCACTCTGCCAAAGCTATGGGAAGCATCTGGGTGTCCATACTCGCCAATCTACAGCTCTGAAAAGCAGCTTAGCAGTCCACTCCAAGTGCATTGGTCTGCTCATGCTTCCAAGAAGAATCCATAGCATGTTCACCCATCCTTAGCCATGAGACCTTTTGGAGAGCCCACTTTTAACAGCTTGGTCTCAAAAGCCTTATGAAGCAACTCACTGAGTCCTTGGACAGTGATGACACTACTTGTGTCCCTGATGTGGCCTGGCCCCTGGGCAGCCCTCAGACACTAAAAGATGCCCTACATCCACTGTTGGGCACCTCTTACCATATCTATTGGGTCCTCAGTAGTGACTCCACCTGTTCATGGCCCTTGGGAACTTGACAGGCACAACAGCCTCACTGCCATATCAGCCACATTTTCGTGCTCAGGCATAGTATAATAGCCCCATCACACACGGCTCATGGAAACAGGGGTGCCTTATACCCACATCCAGATGGTCCATGACCAGGGACAGCAGCAAACTCACCCACCTAAAAGAGGTGTATCCCAGCTGCATCCATCTATCAGAGAAATCCCATAAACCCCTGTAGCCTAAGACACTGAGATATTAGCAGGCATAGCTAAAATTGACTACAGTTCAAGAAATTAAACACAGTACATTACTACTCTTAACTGAAGCCAAAGTTCATGTAGCCTATGGAGATAATTCCTTTCAAGTGAAGTCCACCCTATAAAGTTAACAGAGGCAAGGAATATTCCAGTTGAGCAAATCTCAATAAAGGAACATAAATAGCTTGAAAATGCAAGATAATATATGGTCCCAAAGGAATACAACTCATAGAAACAGACTACTAAATGAAAAAGGAAATTAATGAACTATGTGAAAAAAAATTAAAAATAAAAACAATACTACAATCTCTCAACAATACAAAAGAGGATATAAATAGGAATCCAAAGAAATTAGGAAAGCAATTTGTTACATGAATGAGAATTTTTTTAAAAAGATAAAGACCCTAAAAAAGAAGCAAATAAATGTTCAATCTGAAGACCTCAATAAATGAAGAGACATACTTCATAGCATTGATGGCAGACTAGATCAAGCAAAAGAAAGAATTTATGAACTTAAAAACAGATATTTTGAGATAAAACAGCCATACCAAAAGAAAAAAGAATTAAAAAAAAAAAACAAGTAAAGCTTAAAAGATACGTGTGCACAATAAAGTCAACAAGTATTTACATTATGGACTTTTTCAGAAGAAAAGAGAGTAAAAGATATAAAAACCAATTTTGCAAAAGCAATTCTGAAAAATGTCCAGATTTAGGGAAAAAATATGGGAATTTAGTTCCAGAAAGCTCCAAGGACCTAAACATATTCCAACAAAACAAGTCCTCTAATGAGACATTGTAATAACACTGTCTAAAATAAGGGGAAGGAAAGAATTTTAAAAACAAATAGAGGAACTATTGGTCACATGTGAGGGAACCTCCATTAAACTCACAGCAAATATTTCTCAGTAGAAAATTTATAGGCCAGGAAAGAATGGGATAATACATTCAAAGTCCTGAAAAAAATAAAACAAAGAAACAAACAAAAAACCGTGACAACCAAGAATACTATACAAGCTAAGGAAAAAATAAGCAGAGGTTCAGGGAATCCATCACTATCAGACTGACTCTTCAAGACATAATTAAAGAATTTTTATACTAAATGTGAAAGGGCAAGAGCTACCTTCATGGAAATATGCAACATATAAAACTGACTAGGAAACCATATACATAAAAGACAAAGAGAAAATAATCTAATTGTATCAATACAGAAAACCACCAGACCACAAGGATGAACATCAACAGAGGAAGAGAGAAAAAGAGGATATATATGACAACCAGAAAAACATTAGCAAACCATAGGATTATGTCCTTTTTTCATTAGTAATGACCTTGAATGTCAATGGAATAAGTTCCTGAATTAACAGATGTAGCCTGGTTCAATGGATAGGAAAACAAGAACAAAGGTGCTGCTTATGAGAAACATACTTGTACAGTAAAGACATACATGGACTGAAAATAAAGAGATGGAAAGAGAAATTCCATTCAAATGGAAACCAAAGGTGATCCAGTGTAGCTGTACTCACATCAGACATGACAGACTTTTAACTCAAAAACTGTCAAAAATGGCAAAGAAGATTACTATATAATGGTTAAAAATTAATCCAACAAGAGGAAATAAGTTTCATAAACATATATATACCCAGTACTAAACTACCCACTTCATTACAGAATGCAAACTTTGTTAGATATAAAGGGATAGTTTATAATATGATAATATCCACGGACTTCAATACCCTACTTGTGTTAGTGGAGAGATCATCCAAATAAAAATTTAACAAGTAAACATTTGATTTAAACTTAACTACAGACCAAATGGACCTGACAGAAATTTATTTTCCCCAACAGCTTCAGAATACACATTCTTCTTATCAGTCCATGGGAAATTATCCAGGATGAACTGTCTGGTAGTGACAAATCAAGTCTCAAAGAATTCAAATATGTTGAAGTTATAGTACCTATCTTCTCTGATGACAATAGAATAAAAACTAAATAAACAACAAGAAGAAATTTAGAAATTATACAGATACATAGAAATTAAGCAATATGCTCTTGAATAATGAGTGGATAAAAGAATAAAAAGTAGAGTAATTAAAAATTTCCACCTTTGTGTGTATCTATAGAGCATCAATTAAAAATAATAAATCAAGGGCTGGGGATGTAGCTCAGTTGGTAGAATGATTGCCTCACAAGCACAAGGCCCTGGGTTCAATCTCCAGCACTGCAAAAAATAATAATAATAATAAAAAAATAATAAATCATCTGGATAAACTAGTTGGTGCCTGTAATCCCAGCAACTTGGGAGGCTGAGGATTTGCAAGTTCAAAGCCAGCCTCAGCAACTTAGTCTCTACTTAATTTAGCAAGACCCTATACCAAAATAAAAATTTAGAAAAAGAGCTGGAGATGAAACTCAGTGTAAATTGCCCTGGATTCAATCCTCAGTACCAAAAATAGATAAATGATATTAGTAATAATAATAATAATAATAAATAGAAGGAAGACCAGAATAGAGGAAAGGGAACATTAGGAAGGGGGAGGGAGGGAAATTGTAAGTATTTGGGATTGAAATGAACAAATTATCCTTGCATGCACAAATCGACCATAATGAACTCCACTATCACATATGTACTAATAAAAGCATCAAAATTGGCTCTGGGAAAACTTGATATCTGTACACAGAAGGATTATACTAGCCTTCTATTTCTCACTATATACAAAATTGAAATAAAATGAAATCTAAGACCTAAATGCATGATCTGAAATTTTGAAATTAATGAATGAAAACACAGGGGAAACTCTTAAGGACATCATTATATGCAATGGTGTTTTCCATAATACCACTAAAACATGGGTAACTGAACAAGAAGAGACAAGTAGAACTATGAGATGTTTTGACAAGCAAAAAAAAAAAAAAAGCTACAAAAGAGTGATGAAGGTTCCAAGATGGCGGCCTAGAGGGAGACTGCACCCCCTGTCGCTCCAGAACCCAGGAGTTAAGAAGGGGAGGCATTGAGAGACTCGGACTGAAATAGAGCCACGGGTGAGTCTGCCCACTGGGTAAAGCTCAGCCCGGGGGGCAGACCCAGATAGAGGTGGCTTATCGGAGCCAGGCAGGGCAGCTAGAGTCATCAACAGGCAGCCCTGCGCACTCCGGCGGTGGGCCCCGCCCACACAGCCAGCTTCTCCAGGTTCTCGGAACGGAACTGGCCCGCTGGTGAGAGCCTTTCCAACCAGAACAAGCTCCGAGTCCCGGAGCCAGTGCAGCTCAGCGTACTCTGGCACGCAAGCAGATTCAGGGTCCAGACAGGGCAGCCAGAGACTTCCCCAAGTAGTCTGGACCCCTGCGGTGGGAGGTGCCGTTCAAGGCTAGCCTCTCGGAGCTGACCGCCCAGTGAGAGACTTTCTACATAGAACCAGCCACAAGCCCCCGAACCAACGGAGAGCCTCGATCCGCAAACAGCCTCTGGGATCAGGGCAGGGCAGCCAGACACCTCTTCAGGCGGCTCTGCCCACTCCGGCTGCAGGCTCTCTTCTCAGGGCGATCCAAGATGGCGGCCTAGAGGGAGACTGCACCCCCTGTTGCTCCAGAACCCAGAAGTTAAGAAGGGGAGGCATTGAGAGACTCGGACTGAAATAGAGCCACGGGTGAGTCTGCCCACTGGGTAAAGCTCGGCCCGGGGGGCAGGCCCAGATAGAGGTGGCTTATTGGAGCCGGGCAGGGCAGCTAGAGTCTTCCCAAGGTAGCCTTCCACACTCCGGCAGTGAGCTCCTTCCACACGGCCAGCTGCACGGTGCAGGCCCACAGTGAGAGCATTTCAGCACAGAGCCAGTTCCAAATCGTGGAACCAGTAGGGGGCTAGGGGCAGTTTTCTTCGGATACACTGCTTTATCAGATTCCTCCAAGACATCAGGCTACTGAAGGCTGGGAGGTGATACACTGGAAATCTACCGGGACACTATAAGCCAGTAGCGGAAAACTGCAATATCTCAGGGTCCCATTGACAACTGACCAATATGAGAAAACAAGGGAAGAAAATGTCCCAAACAAACCTAGATACTACATCAATAAAACCCAATGACAGCACAGCAGAAGAAATGTCAGAAAGGGAGTTCAGAATGTACGTAATTAAAACAATCAGGGAAGCAAATGAGGAGATGAAAGAGCAAATGCAGGCATTGAAGGAGGAGATGAAAGAGCAAATGCAGGCATTAAATGATCGCACCAATCAACAGTTAAAAGACCAAATACGGGAAGCAAGAGATCATTTCAATAAAGAGTTAGAGATACTGAAAAAAAACCAAACTGAAATACTTGAAATGAAGGAAACAATAAACCAAGTTAAAAACTCCATAGAAAGCATAACCAATAGAATGGAGCACCTGGAAGACAGAACCTCAGACATTGAAGACAAATTATTTAATCTTGAAAGCAAAGTTGGCCAAACAGAAAAGATGGTAAGAAATCATGAACAGAATCTACAAGAATTATGGGATATCATGAAAAGGCCAAATTTAAGAATTATTGGGATTGAGGAAGGCTTAGAGAAACAAACCAAAGGAATGAACAATCTATTCAATGAAATAATATCAGAAAATTTCCCAAATCTGAAGAATGAAATGGAAAACCAAATACAAGAGGCTTATAGAACTCCAAACATACAAAATTACAACAGACCCACACCAAGGCACATTATTATGAAAATACCTAACATACAAAATAAAGACAGAATTTTAAAGGCCGTGAGAGAAAAGAATCAAATTACATTCAGGGGGAAACCAATAAGAATATCAGCAGATTTTTCAATCCAGACCCTAAAAGCCAGAAGGGCCTGGAACAACATTTACCAAGCCCTGAAAGAAAACGGATGTCAACCAAGAATCTTATACCCAGCAAAACTTACCTTCAAATTTGACGATGAAATAAGATCCTTCCATGATAAACAAAAACTAAAGGAATTTACAAAAAGAAAGCCAGCATTACAGAACATTCTCAGCAAAATATTCCATGAGGAAGAGATGAAAACAATGGTGCAAATCAGCAACACGAGGAACTAGCCTAAAGGAATAGCCAAATAAAGGAGAAACCAAATCATGTTCAAAACCAAAAATGAGTCAAATGACTGAGAATACAAACCATATCACAATAATAACCCTGAATGTTAATGGCCTGAATTCATCAATCAAAAGACACAGACTGGCAGATTGGATTAAAAAGAAAAATCCAACAATATGCTGCCTGCAAGAGACTCACCTCATAGAAAGAGACACCCATAGACTAAAGGTGAAAGGATGGGGAAAAACATACCATGCACACGGACACAGCAAAAAAGCTGGAGTATCCATCCTCATCTCAGATAATGTGGACTTCAAACCAAAACTAGTCAGAAGGGATAAAGAAGGACATTACATGCTGCTTAAGGGAAGCATAAATCAGCAAGACATAACAATCATGAATATCTATGCCCCGAACATTGGCTCATCCACGTACGTCAAACAAATCCTTCTCAATTACAGAATTCAAATAGACCACAACACAATAATACTAGGCGATTTTAACACACCTCTCTCACCACTGGATAGATCGTCCAAACAAAAATTGAATAAAGAAACTACAGATCTCAACAACACAATCAGCAATTTAGACTTAACAGACATATATAGAATATACCATCCAACAAAGAACGAATACACTTTCTTCTCAACAGCACATGGATCCTTCTCTAAAATAGACCATATTTTATGCCACAAAGCTACTGTTAGCAAATACAAGAAGATAGAGATACTACCTTGTACTCTATCAGATCATAATGGATTGAAATTAGAAATAAATGACAGAATAAAAAACAGAAACTTCTCCAATACTTGGAGACTAAATAATACACTATTATACGATGAATGGATAACAGAAGACATCAGGAGGGAAATAAAAAATTCTTAGAAGTAAACGAGAACAAAGACACATCATATCAAAATCTCTGGGACACTATGAAAGCAGTACTTAGAGGAAGATTTATTTCATGGGGTGCATTCAAAAAAAGAAGTAGAAATCAACAAATAAATGACTTAACACTACAGCTCAAAGCGCTAGAAAAAGAAGAGCAGACCAATACCAAAAGTAGTAGAAGACAGGAAATAGTTAAAATCAGAGCCGAAATCAACGAAATCGAAACAAAAGAAACAATTGGAAAAATTAACAAAATAAATAGTTGGTTCTTTGAAAAAATAAATAAAATTGATAAACCCTTAGCCACACTAACAAAGAGAAAGAGGGAGAAAACTCAAATTACTAAAATTCGGAATGAACAAGGAAACATCACAACAGACACGAGTGAAATACAAAACATAATTAGAAGCTATTTCGAGAATCTATACTCCAACAAAACAGAAAACCTCGAAGACATCAACAAATTTCTAGAGGCATATGAATTACCTAAACTGAACAAGGAGGACATACACAACCTAAATAAACCAATTTCAAGCAATGAAATAGAAGAGGTCATCAAAAGCCTACCAACAAAGAAAAGTCCAGGACCAGATGGGTTCTCAGCCGAGTTCTACAAAACCTTTAAAGAAGAGCTCATTCCAATACTCCTCCAACTACTCCATGAAATAGAAGAGGAGGGAACCCTCCCAAACTCGTTCTATGAAGCCAATATTACCCTGATACCTAAACCAGACAGAGACACATCGAGGAAGGAAAATTTCAGACCAATATCCTTAATGAACATCGATGCAAAAATTCTCAACAAAATTTTAGCAAATCGCATACAAATATATATTAAAAAGATAGTGCACCACGATCAAGTGGGTTTTATCCCAGGGATGCAAGGTTGGTTCAACATTCGGAAATCAATAAATGTCATTCACCATATCAACAGACTTAAAGTTAAGAATCACATGATTATTTCAATAGATGCAGTAAAAGCATTCGATAAAATACAGCATCCCTTCATGCTCAAAACACTAGAAAAAATTGGGGTAGTGGGAACATTCCTAAACATTATAAAGGCAATCTACACTAAGCCCATGGCTAATATCATTCTAAATGGTGAAAAACTGAAAGCGTTCCCCCTAAAAACTGGAACAAGGCAGGGATGCCCTCTTTCACCACTTCTATTCAACATCATCCTTGAGACTCTAGCCAGAGCAATCAGACAAACCAAAGAAATTAAAGGGATACGAATAGGAAAAGAAGAACTCAAACTATCCCTGTTCGCTGATGACATGATTATATATTTAGAGGAACCTGGAAATTCCACCAGAAAACTTTTAGAACTCATAAGTGAATTCAGTAAAGTAGCAGGTTACAAGATCAATGCTCATAAATCCAATGCATTTTTATACATAAGTGATGAATCTTCAGAAAGAGAAATTAGGAAAACTACCCCATTCACAATAGCATCGAAAAAAATAAAATACTTGGGAATCAATCTCACAAAAGAGGTGAAAGACCTCTACAATGAGAACTACAGAACACTAAAGAAAGAAATTCAAGAAAACCTTAGAAGATGGAAAGATCTCCCATGTTCCTGGATAGGCAGAATTAATATCGTCAAAATGGCTATACTACCTAAAGTGCTACATAGATTCAATGCAATTCCAATTAAAATCCCAATGATGTACCTTGCAGAAATAGATCAAGCAATTATGAAATTCATCTGGAAGAATAAAAAATCCAGAATAGCTAAAGCAATCCTCAGTAGAAAGAGCGAAGCAGGGGGCATTGCAATACCAGATCTTCAACTCTACTACAAAGCAATAGTAACAAAAACGGCATGGTATTGGTACCAAAATAGACAGGTAGATCAATGGTACAGAATAGAGGACATGGACACAAACCCAAATAAATACAATTTTCTCATACTAGACAAAGGTTCCAAAAATATGCAATGGAGAAAAGATAGCCTCTTCAACAAATGGTGCTGGGAAAACTGGAAAACCATATGCAATAGAATGAAATTAAACCCCTATCTCTCACCCTACACAAAACTCAACTCAAAATGGATCAAGGACCTTGGAATCAGACCAGAGACCCTGCATCTTATAGAAGAAAAAGTAGGTCCAAATCTTCAACTTGTTGGCTTAGGATCAGACTTCCTTAACAGGACTCCCATAGCACAAGAAATAAAAGCAAGAATCAACAACTGGGATAGATTCAAACTAAAAAGCTTTCTCTCAGCAAAGGAAACTATCAGAAATGTGAAGAGAGAGCCTACAGAGTGGGAGAATATTTTTGCCATTCATACTTCAGATAGAGTGCTAATTTCCAGAATCTATAAAGAACTCAAAAAACTCTACACCAAGAAGACAAATAATCCAATCAACAAATGGGCTAAGGAAATGAACAGACACTTCACAGAAGAAGATGTACAAGTAATCAACAGATATATGAAAAAATGTTCAACATCCCTAGTAATAAGGGAAATGCAAATCAAAACTACCCTAAGATTTCATCTCGCCCCAATTAGAATGGCGATTATCAAGAACACAAGCAACAATAGGTGTTGGCGAGGATGTGGTGAAAAAGGAACACTCATACATTGCTGGTGGGGTTGCAAATTAGTGCAGCCACTCTGGAAAGCAGTGTGGAGATTCCTCAGAAAGCTTGGAATGGAAACACCATTTGACCCAGCTATCCCACTCCTTGGTCTATACCCAAAGGACTTAAAATCAGCATACTACAGAGATACAGCCACATCAATGTTCATTGCTGCTCAATTCACCATAGCCAGATTGTGGAACCAACCTAGATGCCCTTCAGTTGATGAATGGATAAAGAAACTGTGGCATATTTATACAATGGAATATTACTCCGCAATGAAGAATGATAAAATTATGGCATTTGTAGGCAAATGGTCGAAATTGGAGAATATCATGCTAAGTGAGATAAGCCAATCTCAAAAAACTAAAGGACGAATGATCTCGCTGCTAAGCGGATGAGGACATATTATGGGGGTGGGAGGGGTTAGCATTAGGTTTAGGGTTAGGTTTAGAGTTAGGCTAAGGAGAGCGGTAAGAATGAAGGAAAGAAGGACTGTATAAAGGGAAAAGGGTGGGAGGGGTGGGGGGGAAGGAAAAAAAAGAAACATCATTACCCTATGTAAACGTAAAAAAATTAAAAAAAAAAAAAAGAGTGATGAAGCAACCTGAAGACTAAGAGAAAGTATTTCCAAACTCTTCAACTGACGAAGGATTAATATTCATAATATACAAAAAACTCAAGCAATTCACCAGCAAAAAAAGCAAACAATCTGATTTTAAAATGGGCAAATTCTTTCGATAGACATTTGTCAATAAAAGAGAAATGGAAAACAACAAGTGTATGAAAATGTTCAACTTCACTGATTATCAGGTTAATAAAAAGAAAAACAGAATGAGATATGATCTCACTCAAATTCTAGTGACTAAATCAAAATGACAAAAAAAAAATGGCAAATGCTAGCAGGTACAAGGAAAAGGACACTTCTTATACACTCTTGTGGAAGGGTCTACTAGTATAGCTAATTCAGAGAACAGTACAAAGTTTCCTCAAAGAAAATTAACAATTAAGCTAACATATAATTCAGTAATCTGACTACCAAGTATATATCTAAAGGAAATGAAATGAGTGTGTAGAACACACGTCTGTGGTACCATGTCTAGTGCAGCAATATTCACAACAACGAGGATAAGGGATCAACCTAAGGAGTACAAGATACAGAATCACTGGGCAAATGGATGAAGAAAATATGATATATGCCCTCTGTGGAAAATTATCAATCCATAAAATGAATGAGATCTTGTCTTTTGGGGAAACTGGGGCACATTATGTTAACTGAAATAAGCAAGACACAAAGGCAAATCTTGCATGTTCTCACTCATATGTAGATGCTACAGATGTTAATTTTTTAGAAGTAGGCAGCACACAGTCATTACTAGAGGCAAGGAAGGTTGTGGAGAGGGGTGATAAAGAGTTTGGATAATGGGTACAAAAATCCACTTGCATTAGAAGAATAAGTTTTAATGATCTATAGCACATGAGCAAGACTTCTATTTTTTTGTGAAATCATATTTTATAAAAAATTAGAAGTTCAACAATTCTCAACACAAAGAAGTGAAAAATGTTTACTGAGAGGTAAGGTATTTCATCATTCTACATCATATATGTGAATCAAATTATCACACTATACCCTATAACCACATATAATATTATGTGTACATTTAAAATAAATTTAAAAATAAAAGAAACTGCTGAGCAGCAAATGTCCAATTTGTAAAAATAAATTTACTTGAATGTGTTACTTTTGTATAATAAAACAGAAAAGTAATGTTGACAGAGGTTGGGCAATTGCTTATCAATCTTTTAGTCCAGTGGTATGAATGACAAAAATTCATATCTTTGAGATACATAGCTACATAAATGAAAATATGCATAGATAGACATAGATAAGATAGATCATTTTTAATTAATATTAGTTATTTGGTTTCTTTGTAGGGTCTTTTCATTAATTTCTTTTCTATATTTCATTGCTTGTACTTGAGAATATCAATAATCATCTATGAACTCTCATTTTTGTAAAATCAAGTTCACTTCCTTTTTGTACAACTTTATATCTATTTTCATATATGAAGTCTATATTGTATTAGATAGGGCTTTAAATTTCCTACTTGTATTTCTCTCTGCATTAGTCCTATATTGAAAACCCTTTTTCATTCCTCCTTCTTGAGTTTTGTTTTATAATATATTTGACCTGAGGATAACTCCATATGTTGAGTCCTTATATAATGAACTACAACCTAACTCTGTACATAAATTAACTGTAAGCCTTACTAAGGAGTATACCTTAGTTACAAACAGCTGAGCCTCAGCCAATCACAGTCACCACGCTTCAGTCAATTACAGGTGGCCAACTGATTAGACCATGTTCAAATAAAGAAATCACTGAGCTGTAACCAATCAAGCTGTTTCTGTACTTCACTTCCATTTTCTGTGCATTAATGCTGCCTTAGCACCTTGCAGAGAGGAGCTCTCTGAACCTTTTCTGGTTTTGAGGGCTTCCCTATTACTGACTTGTTCTTTGTTCAAATAAACTCTGTTAAATTTAATTTGTCTAAAGGTTTTCTTTGCACAGTCTAAAATAGCACTCTGAATTCTGCTCAAAGAATTCCTAGAAGCCATCTTGGACCAGTGTAATCCACCAGTTCCTATGTGAACGAGAACCCTTTAAGTGGCTAGTGCCACTGACCCAATTTCAACCTGCTTAAGAATAATAGGGATTTATCCACTCACATACCTGGTAAGGTCAAAGTAGACAAACCTCTAGGCATAGCAAGATCAGGAATTCCTCCCTCTCCATCTTTCAATCCTGCTTTCTTTGGTTTTGGCTGTTTTTTTAGCATGTTCTTGCACTTGAGTAGCAAGGACTACCAGGAGAATTTAGATGACTTCATCTTACCAGACTTACCTACACAGAAACAATTTCTTCTATATTCTAAAAAATCTGCAAGTAGTTTCATTGGCCCAGCTTTGAGACAGTATGGATAGGGGAGTGGGTATGCTAATTATCCTGGTAGGATTCACACACACAACTAGCCTGGGGAATTCAGTTTGCTCTTATCAGATGGTCTAGGCGGGGAGAGGTATATTAACAAAGTAAAACTGTGTTGAAAACAGGCAAATTTTCACCATAGATTCCCTCCTACTTTCCTGTATCACTGGTTTATATCAACTGACATTTAGTATTTATTTAATATCACTGCAGTTACAAATTATCTGTCAATGTATATTTATGGATGCATGTGCTGTTTTTCCATCTAGGTCATAAGTTCTTCTAGGAGTCTACATTTTATAGTTCCTTTTATACCTAGCAACCATTCCAGTGATCTGTGCCTAGTAAGGTTTCGATAAATGGTGATAATGTAGATTGTGAGGAAGGATATTCAGTAATTAATCAATTATATCTTATGCTATCTTGTCCATGAAATCCTATGATAGGGAGGTGTTTTAGTAAATATCACATCACTCAATAAAGGGATTCATTATGAAAAACTGTTATGTACAGGAAAGTCCAGTCTATTAACTGTATTGCTATTTTCCTAAAGACCAAAAATTGATTTAGTTGGTAAAGTTGCATATAAACAGGCAGAAAATAATTCTGACCTTATGCAACAACAGAGCATGGTATTTATGAAACCAAAAGTTTTAAAGAAACATATCATCTAATAAACTGGAAATAGTGGTGACATTTTATAGCTTAAATGTGAAATGAAAGGGCATTTCATCGACATTCATGATGTTCTGAAAACAAAGGAAATTACATTCTATAAACTGCATTTTGTAGCCAACCTCTGTTTCTTCACATTGTTGATTATTCATAAAGCATCTGGATGGGTCTCAGCTGGCTTCTATACTGCCCTGCCTGGTTCAACTTTGTACCCTGCTTGCGGCCTCTACTCACCCAATCATATTTAAAGCATCCACTTTATTCTCCAGCTTGGCCTGGGCCACCTCTGGAACTTCTGAAGTTAAAGTTATCTGACTCTTACCCAGCTGAGACCTCAGCTGCTTCTTTTCATTTTAGGCTGTGAGATTCTGCTGTTCCAGAATACAACTGGGTTGGGTGTGTAGCATGTTGCAGTTGTTCTCAAAATGTGTTCTTGGGACCTCTGTGAGCTTCAAGACTATTCCATGGCATCTGAAAAGTAAAACTTTTCTATTTTTATAATAATACTAAAATGATATTTGCCTTTTTCACAGGCTTCTCCTCTCAGAAATATGCTCTGTCTATATGCTCTGTGGTGATTGAGTTCCATGCCACCGCCCCACTCTGTAAGAGTTAGAAGGTAAAAGTTATCCCCTCCATTTCTTTCCTACCCTGTATGGTATGTCTGAGGTACTTCTGGTTCATACTTTCTGCCCTTGCTTTTATTCTGAGTTATTCACTTTGGGTAAAGTGGTCTTATTAGTGTTTGCATGAAAATAAGCCATGGAAATTTGGATAGAACTGATTTTAAAGTTCCAGCAAAGTTTGCTAGTGACATTCATAATGAGGAAAGATAACAGGTAGTTAAATCTCATGATAGCCTGTTTCCATTTTCTCGGCATTTTCCATGCAACATACCTGAGGCCTCTTTTTTCTAAAGTGGCAGGCTCTGCACTCATGTATAAATTATCTAAGAAAATTGTACCGGACAGAGTTAAGTAGGAAAGAAGACTATTCAAGAGTGTTGCAACAGGAAAGAGAGATGGAACCAAATACACACCTAGATACCAAACAGTGCCTCCTGGTAACTTCACTCTGGCTTTGAGTGTGTTTGTAGGATAGATAATCTATCCTTTCTGTTTATTTTTCTTCATTGGGACCTCAGGTTCATCTCAATCACTTTTGGTTAAACAGATACACTTTCATTCCTAATTCTTAGTTATATTTTAAAAGTATTGAACATTACATGCTTTTGTAAACATAAAAGTGGAAAAAAAGAACTACTAGCATAACAAAAATGAGCAACCACTAATTCCCTGAGCTAGATGAGACTCATCTATTTTTAGTCAAGTAGAGTTCTTCTAAATGCTTTTCAGGTATAGTTTTTATTTAGAAGACAATAGCTTGTTGGTCAGCGATTGCTCATACAGTCAAAAATATGAAAGCATTGAAAATCCCAGAATTGGCTTTTAGGGAAACTGATACAGTTGCTATCATTTATGTCATTCAAGAAATGCATCCAGTAGACTCAGGCATGGCTGAGTCTTGGGATACAACTTTAAAAACATCATAACTTGAAAAGGACAATGAGTCTCCTGGGAAACAGATTTGAGGAAGCATCAAAATGTCAAACCTGTAGTTAGTAAATCATCAACTGTAAAATGTGTCCTTGGATCTACTTTATGTTCTTTTGAAGATTTTTTTAAATTTTTTTTTCATTTTGTTTGGGGTTTTTGCTATATAAAAGTTCATTTAAAACATTTATATTCAAGTACAAAATTAATGAACACAGGTAGTATTATATATGACTTTGATAACCAAGCAGATAACCATATTGGAAAAGGATCATTGTGTTTGTTTTGCTAAAAGATGTGCATTTAGAATATTGATTAATGGCATTATGAAAGTTTCTCTAACTTCTCTCTTTTGGAACTAGGACTGTAGTTTCCTGACTGGAAGCAGTAATGAGAGCTTCCAAGAGATATGTATTGTTCCTTCTCTATATTCTTGTCAGTTTAGTTGTGCTTCACATGACTGAATTCAGGACATAAAATTCATGCTTTGCATTTATGTAACGAGATGGTGGACCTACAGCTCAATAGGATACTGAGCAATGTTTACCAGTATTCTAAGATTATTCATGATGGAATAGTCCATTGAGCCCCTTTAACTGCCTTGTGTCTGAGCCATTTCTAATTCTGATCAATGAAACAGATTTATATTATGCACCTAGAACTAATCAAACTTGTTTACACAATCAAGCAAGAGACCAATAACCAACCAATATTCTGAAGCCTGTTATTAAGATAAGTCTCATATTTCCTCAGTAAATTCAAAGCTACTGTAACAATGTTTTAGAGTCTATATATGAAATAATTGTAGTTTTTATAATCTATTCTATTATATGCTTTGATGAAAATATAAAGTTATCTGAAATTTAACCTTCTAATATTCACTTGATTGTTAGCCTCTGAAATATCTGCTGTTTTACTTATCTTTTGTATATTAAGCACCCAAGAACAGTGCAGTTTCTAAGTCTTGTGTCATCCAGTTTTAAATGAAGTGTTTGTAAGTAAATATTGATAAGCTTGTACTTAATTGCAATTATTCTGTTATCCTTACCCTCCATCGTGATTTTGAAAACTGCATCTTCTCTCATATGAGTGATCTTTAATGTTGGTCCACTGTTCCCCAATGACTCTCCGATGTCTAGGCCAAGAGAAAAGTGAAGTTTTATTCTTTCTCAACCACACTTGAGACAGATCAGCTCTACTTTTAATGGTTTCAAAGGTTGGACATCTGTATCACTTTCATTGTAACAAAAACTAAAAAGAGGTTGGTTTCTGCCACTAAAACAAAAGTTTGCAATACAATTTTCTAGATAAAGATCATAGTCTATGAAAGTCTAATTCAAGGACTTGGAAAAATAGAAACTTTGCCAAATTGGTTTGTATTGGTCACTTTTAGAATACTAAACTTCATGACTCTATGCCATGAAATCAGAGAATACATAATGATAATGTAGGGTCCCTTATTCAAAATTACTAGAAGTTTGAGAGAGTGACAGAAGAATATAAAATCATGCATTTCTAAGCATAGGGACTTGTGCAGCTGCATGTGTTGCAGGTCTAAGAAGCCTGCCTACACTGACCACAGGAAGAAAGTCTATATATTGGTATTCTAAATTATAGTTATTTGAAACTCTTTAAAAGAGTCTTTTCCTACTTTGATGAATTATAAAAGAGATAGTCTTTAGTAAACAAATAAAATAAACCATTCAATTACTATTCTTTATTGAGAGCTATACCCCTGAAACTCATGCAGAAAGACATGAACCACATCATGTATCTTGGAGTGCCAACACAGCACTGTGTTGACAATAAACTTGAAGGAGAATGAGGTAATTTATCAGCCAGCTTTGGCAAATTGCCTCTTTAAAATTCTTAGTTCCTTAACTGCAATAAATATCCAAGTTTCCAATCTCTAGACCTGTAAAAGAGAGTTGTAGTCCACTGGAGGTGATTTCCTGTTGAAAGTAGGGTGAACAATAGATATTCCTACCAGGGAAAAAATTTAAAAAGCCCAGCCACTGAAATAAGGGCAATGGTTACTTCTTGTTCCACAGGATCAGCTTATATTTTGAAAGCAGTTGTGTCAATAGGAACTTTAATTAAGTTCATGTTATTTCTATTTCAGTAGATGTCCAGCAGGAGAAATGACCATCACAGAAAAGACTCCAAATACATTTAATAACAGGGAAGAGTACAAGAAGCATTTGTTTTTTTCTGCATTGGTATATTTTGTACATTTATTATCTATATAGTGGTCATAATAAATAAGTAATTCCACATACATATATTGTATTAAGAAAAAATATAACACATGACATACTTAATACATCTTTATTATTAAATTAAATCTTATCTATATGAACTAATGTCAAAATATAGTTATGATGAAGCTGGATTAAAATCCAAGCCACTTTTTCCTTCGCAGTTAATTAATATTGTGAAATATTCTATTCAATTAACTTAATGTTTTTATACAAAAGTGTCTTATATCTTCAAGGAAGTTTCAAATTTCCAAGGAGATACAAAACTGCTAACAATGTGGTCTCTGACCTTCAGGAGATAATACTTTTTTAGGTTAGTAAGGGTATATTAGTCAATCTATGGGATTTATATCATTGTATATTGCAATCTATAATGCAATCAATGTTAAGTGCCTAATACTTTTGGGAAATATGGAAGCAATGAATTATTAGTTATGAATAGGAGAATCAATGTAAGATCAACAATGTTGGTGACCTATCATGTAGGTGTTAAAAAATTAGTAGGAATTAGACAGCAAAAGAGGAAAATAAGTTCTAAATATAGAGAACAGCTGAACAAAGCCATAGGCCATGAAAAAAAAGTTTGACATTTGTTTGCATACAAATTACACAGTTTCAAGAACTCAG
Source organism: Sciurus carolinensis (assembly GCF_902686445.1). Lineage (NCBI taxonomy): Eukaryota > Metazoa > Chordata > Mammalia > Rodentia > Sciuridae > Sciurus > Sciurus carolinensis. The sequence goes on along the minus strand of NC_062221.1, from coordinate 119,505,805 downwards.
TCACTTTTGCAACAGATTCCTTCTCCCTTACTCCTTTCTTAATTTCTCATAGTCATCATATGCTTCATTCTGTATGAAAAGATAAAAAGGAATGGAAAGTGCAAAAATAAATGTCATCAATCAGTTCCTAAAACAGATGGCTTTGGGATGAGCACGTGAATTTCTAAATCAGCTTACATTTTTTATACCTGAGTCCCCCTTTATCAGACACCTGGTGAGTAAAGGTCATTTAACATAGAGTGGTTAGCTACAATGAAATTTTAAATTAGTCATTAATTGGACTATTTAAGATGCTTTAAAATCAGTTCTTTGGTAATTATATGGTTTCATAAATGCTTTCACCCTTGTAAAATCTTGTTGTCTCCATATTCACTGTCAATGTAATTTTAAAACAATGTAAAGGAAAACAAACTTTAGGATGAATAACTTAAGAATTGGTTCCAGAACTTCAAACACACTGCCTGTGAATGGATTTTTTTTTTGTTTGTTTATTTGTTTTTTTCTCCTAATTGTTTTCTATGGGCAGGGACTGATAGCTAAGAAATGTGAAATGTCGCTGGAAGTTTTAAACACTAATCATCTTTTCATTATTCAAGTATGAATTTTGGACTCAATTTTTACACATTTTTAATAACATCTCATTATTCAGCTTGCTTGTGCCTTAGCAATTCAGATTAATATTTATTTATGATAAGTAAATCTTTTCTATAAAGTAAGCACATTACATCTTTTGCCTTTAATCAATAAGATCCGTTAGGACTGCAATTCCCTGATATGGGGACTTGGGTTATTTCAACATCAATTCAATTTAGTATGTAAAACAAAGAAAAATTATTAGAATTTTAGCTTGAGAAACTCATGAGAATATCAGTAATATAGATAAGGAAAATGAAAGGGGAGTGGACTGGATATGCAGAGAATGAGGTTACAATGACCACATTGAATTTACTTTCTTGGGATCATCAAATTGGAAATACAAAAGAGATTCAGTTGAATTGGATTTTCAGTGAATATTTCTCAATGAGGGTAAAAATATCAATGAATGAGTAAATGAATAACTACAGTTTTTTATCTCAAAGTAGAGTTTATAAAATTCAGTAGTGATCCTCTCTGACTGTAGGACTATCTAATTAGGTGGATCATAAGAAAAAAGAAGACCAACAGAGATGGACCTGAAGAATATGAGCAGATTTTAGTTAGTGAGAGAAAGAAGAATCAGCAATCAATTTTGAAAACAAATAGCCACAAAATAAGAGAGACAGGTTCAGAGTGGTTCAGAAGCCAAGAGACATCAAATAAAATAAGAATATAAAAAAAATCACTAATCATAATCTTCGTTAAATACATGATGTATCTTAGTATTGGAATACTGAGAAAAATGATCATTTTATATGGAGGGATTCATACTAATGTGGAAACATAAAAGTATGTATCTTTCAAGTTTCACAGTTTTTATTAGGTTTGTTCTAATTATATCTTCATCCTCCTCCACCTTTGTCCAAACCAGGAAAGCCCATTATTCCAGTTGCCTGTGTGTCAGCCCTGGTTCAAATCTAAAAGCTGACGCTTAGAGAGAATTGAGCAGAGACATTGGGGAATTTATAGTGCTTAACTTTGAGTGGATGTAGGCAGCCAGAACTTAATTTTAAACTATCATAACCATATTCATGCTTCCATACCCTATTAAGGGTCCAGGAAGCCTGAGAGGATTGTGTAATAAATGGTTATGGCCCTTGAATATATTCTATGCCTGCTGTCATGAGAACTGTTAGAAAAGTTTTGACTCAATGTTTGAGTCTATAACTTGAAACATGCAATCCAATTAGAATAAGCTGTTGGAAAATGTGCAGACACTGAGAAACCACACAGTATAAACATTCAAGTTTTCATTTCATCATTTTAGAGTTGTGTAGATTATTTGTCTCTAAGCCTAAACTCCCTGTTATAAGACACAGTGATGATAGTACCTTCCCCTCTTATTGCTGAAAAATAAAATGTGTGGCATTATTTCAGTATACTGGGAAATCCTCTGGTATACAATCAGTCTGCTAAATTTAAATCTGTATACACTGAATATCATTAAAATTTAATTTATTTGTAAAATATAAAGTAAGTTATTTTCCATATCACAATATTGAAACCTTATGTTTTAGGCCAAATAAATAAAAATATTTAGACCACTTGGCTTGAAAGTTTCAAGTGCAGAGCAAAATACCCAAGAAAGTTCCAAACCCTCATTTCTCCAATGAAATATTTTAAAATAAACAGAAACTGGACTAACTTCATAAGAATTCTGGAAAACAGTTAAAGATCTATAATATACAAGCCAATGTTTACTGAAGAAAAAGGCAGTTTTTAAAATGCTAAGAAATTTCTTGGTGTATTTATTTGTTCTTGCTTCAGTGATATGTGTACACCAATGCTCATAGCAGCATTATTCACAGTAGTAAAAGTGGGGAAAATCTGCTATAGTTTGAATGTCTCCCCCAAGTTCATGTATGCACAGCTTAATTCCCAGTTCAACCATGTTGGGAGTTGGAGCCCATAAGAGGTGTTCCGGTGATGGGGGTTAATCCATCATGAATGGATTATGCCAAGTACAGAAGTGGTTGAGGATACATCCTTCAATTCTCTCCCTTTCTCTTTTTTTCTCCTCCTCCTCTTCCTCCTCCTTCTCTTTCTTCTTTCTCTCTCTCTCTCTCTCTCATTCTCTTTTTGCTCCACCATGGTATGATGCAACAAAAAAATCCTTATCAAATACTGACCCCTCCAACTTAGATTTTCCAGCCTCCAGAATCTTGAGTCAATACATCTCTGTTCATTATAAATTACGCAGCCTGTGTTATTCTGTAATAGCAGCAAGAATGAAGACACAGCTCTAATGTCTATCAATGGATGAAAGTGAAGGTTATACTTACAATAAAATATAATTTAACCTTTGAAAGAAATGAAATTCTCTTACATGTTACAGAACGGATGAAACTTGAAAAGTTACTATGTGTAATAAAACAGACACAAAGTGACAAATATTGTATGGTTCCATCTGTATGACATACAAAGAATAATCAAATTCATAGAGACTGAAATACAATAGGGGTTTCTGGAGGTTGCAGGGAAAAGGGAAGAAGAGGTATTTTTTTGTTTGTAGGATTTATTTTTCTTTTTCTTTTACTGGCTACAGTCTCAACTTGGGATGATGGAGAAATTCTGGAGAGAGAGTGGTGAATGTTATAGAGTAATACAATTGTACTTAATGAGACTGAATAGCCTACTTAACGATGATTAGAATGGTAAATTTTCTGTTATGTCTATTTTATGAAAATATTTTGAATAGTCTGTCTGGCATACTTTTTCTTTTGAAGTATCATTGCTCTTTCACACAATAGTGTAGGCTTAGTCTTGTGACCCTATCAATAATGAGAAAAAATATAAAGATCTGCCAATCATTCAATAGATACTAGTTTTTTCTACTGAAAGTGAGTTCAGCATTTCCTATGATATGCTGTTAGGGAAAAAGAGATAAGTGAGTGTATGAACATCAGTTTTATTCTATTTTAATAATATCAAAGTGTAGTGTATTTTTTGTGGGGGAGGTACTGGGGATTGAAATCAGGGGCACTCAACCACTGAGCCACATCCCCAGTCCTATTTTGTAATTTTTTTAGAAAAACGATCTCACCGAGTTGCTTAGCACCTTGTTTTTTGCTGAGGCTGGCTTTGAACTCATGATCCTCTTGCCTTTGCCTTCCAAGCCACTGGGATTACAGGCATGAGCCACCAAGCCCAGTTCAAAGTATGCTTTTCAATGTTTGAAACAGTATTCCAATGTTACCCATTAGCTTTACAAATTAATATTCATTAATTTCGAGAGCAGAAAAACTCAGTTCATTCCAGTCTCTTAAGTTCAATCTAGAAATATTATCCCATGTATAAATTTGACAGATTTAATATTTTGCCTATTTTCAAATTTTAGAAATATTTCCCTAAAAATAGAAACCTAATTCTTAATATAAATGCAAATAATAGAAATTAAGTAGAATCAAATTATGCTAATTGTGTAAACACTTCTTTATTTTTAAGGTTACAATAGTGGCCAAGTGGGAACCATGGACCTCATTTGATTATATAAAATTTAAAAACATATTAATAATTAAGTAGTAACATGGAAAGTTATTAGTAATTTTAAATATTTTACAACTAAAAATTTATTTTCCACTATTTCTTTTGGATCTAAACAGTGCTGAAATATTTAGGTATTTTTGAAACCAGTAGTGATGGTATCCTTGGAATTGAGATAGTTTATAACTCAGTTTTTATTTTCTGTTGAAGATATCTCCAGGTTTATCATCTGTGACAGGCTGGGAGTACAGAAAGTGGTTTTAGAGAACTTAAAAGCAATTTGAAATTAACTTCATATGAGTTAGAACCAAACAGAAGGAAAAAAAGAGGACAACATATTACTTATTCAACTGAGATTTTAAGCCATAAATTTGTCAGTAGAACACTCATGTAATACTGTGAACATTTTAATGATTCTTATAACCTAAACCCATGACCCAGAGGGCTTTCTTTTTCTACCTTTCTACCCTCTTCAGTCTCTTCAGGTTTGCCTGAGGTACTAAATTCTTAAGTATAATGCGTGTACCTTAAATTCATCATCACCCAAAGAAGTGCCCTGGCTTTTCTCAAATTTCAGGTTTTGATTTAAGCCAAGTCTGGTTACCACCCCATTCCTTTCTCCTCTCTCCTTAAGATTCTCAGTCTTCTTCCTTTTCTTCCACCTCCAACTCCCCCCTCCTTCTCCTTCTTCTCTCTCTCTTTTTTTTTTTTTTTCTCTCTTTCCTCTTCTTCTGTCTCAAAATTCCTCTTCTCAATGCCCCACCATATTTCCAACCCAAGGACCAATAAAGAGAAGGATTTCTCTTCCTATTTGCATTAAAATACAGGGTTTTCTTGTGAATCCTGCATCTAAATAGACTATAGATAACACAAAAACCTGGGAAATTTTGAGAATATAGAATTCTCCCAAGTTACAGAGGTTATGGGAAATATCAGCATAGACAGATATAAGCCACAGACTGAGAACTTATTCTGTTCTATTCATACTGCTGATTTTTTTTTTTTCCTTCTCTTTGAAATTGATGCTGTTTTTTGTTTGTTAGTCACTGGTATTTTTTTCTTATCTCTCCACTCTCTGCTTACATGGCTGAAATACACACTTGCCCCTCAAACTGTCTCTCTCCTTAATTTTCCACTTTTCATGAAACAATAGCTGCCACATCTTTCATGGCAACTTGTATCACTAAGGGTCTTTAGATTTTTAATTCATGACTCCTAGGACAGAAATAACATTTGACTATTTCCTCAAGAAACCTGTCAGTTATGTGATTTTCTTAGGAGTTAAGGATTTTCACATTTACATATTTATATCCTCCAAGAACATTTGTGTCTTTATTTCCCCAAATATTTATCAAGATACAATTTTTACCAAGCAATGTCTATGTAAAAATGTTTGTTGTTTGGAATGCATGTTTTTATTTTCTCTTAATTCTAGTCATTGTTTTGTGAATTAGTTGTGTCCATGTATTTTGGGATTATCTAGTGAGTGTTAAAAATATAAAGACTGCTAAAATCTACAATTGTTAATTCAGGTTCAATATTTGAGAATCTGTGGCTCCACGAAAGGTCATTAGTAAACGATTTTGGGGGGCTGGGGATATGGCTCAGAAGGTAGAGTGCTTGCCTCACATGCACAAGGCCCTGGGTTCAATCCCCATCATACACACACACACACACACAAAAAAAAAAAAACTAAAAAAAAAAAACCTAAATGATCTTTAATTTTTTTGAATTATATCTTTCCCAAAATTCATATTCAAATTAAAGTATAGTATGTATGTGTGATTGTTTATTTCATCATAAAAGCAAACTTATAAACTCATATTCTGGACAATTAGTTTGCTGGTTTTTTGCAATGAAATCTTTTTGGAAGAAAACTCTATAATAATGTCAGAATAATACAATATGTGACTTTGGAAAATTAAAAAAAGCATGCAGATAGCCAAACTGAATTTTCAAATGTGAAAAATCTCAATCTTGGACAGAACCAGTGGTTCTCAGGAAAATCTTTCCAAGACATTTAAATGGGCAAGTAATATTACTGGTATTTTTTTTTCCATTGCAGTTCAAAACAGACTAGTATACCTTGAAAGGTTATATGATTTTATGTATGTTTTCACTTTTCATTTTTTATATTATTAGATCATTTTAAAATCCATTGCTGTAGAAACCGAGTTATAAAAATTGGACATAATTGCAAATCATTCTTATCAGTGGCAATGAAAATTATTTCTTTCTCATGGAAATATAAGAGATTCCTGCTCTGGAGAATATATGTCCATACTGAATTTTTCCCATCAAAGTTATTAAACAATTTTTCATCTATTAGAAAATTTGTTTCAGAATTCTTCAACGTATCTGTACACAAATACGTCACACACACACACACACACACACACACACAGTTCTTCAAAATCTTCTTTTAATGGTTTTGACATTTTATTAGTTTCTACATTAATGAGTGAAAACTTTTGACACATCTTAATCTTATATTTGTATGAGTACCGTATTTTATCTTTTGCATAATTATAATTTACCAGCATTAGTAAATCACAAGTCAGAGATAAGAGATTTCTTGATCTTGCTTTCACAGGCTCTGAAAGCGATTCAGAAGGTAAGCTTTGGTCACAAGATAGAATTTTAGTTGACTACTGGAACTGAATTGTGGTGGCTACACATGCAGTTGTTCCAGTGGGAACTGCATTAGAGCTATACTTGCCACAGAAGCAGAAGTGGAAATCACCAGTAACTCTTTGTCTTTCCTGGTGTTCTTTGTTGAGGAAGAAACTTCCAATTCTGTCCACTGAGAGACTTGGAACCTGAGTCACTTATGAAAATTGAATGGTACTTCATGAGTTTCAACTGGTGATATCAGACACAAAAAAATGTAAATCTCAATTTTGGTATCCCTTGGACAAGTTCTTCTGTCAAAAGAAAAGTTTGTTTTTACATCTTTAAAGAAAATATCCACTGAAAATATCCATTGAAAACGTTTTGATTTTCTTATAAGCTACAATTTTCAAGTTAAAAAAGATTATGTTATCGAGAGATATCAGCAGTTTTATCTATTCAATAATTCCTGTTTTATACGTTTAAGAAGCTACAGAACTAATTAAGGCTTAATTTTTTTTTTGTTTATCTAACTTTTTTATCTTCTATCTATTCTAAAGTCTATCTTTGAATTTTAAAAACTGTGTTTTCTTTATTGTAACCTTCTTGCCATGATTGACTTATTTTTCATATATGTAGTTATCTACAAGCATCACATATTCTGTTACTATTTTATGACATGAGGATAATTATCTTTTGTTATGTCCCTTGTTTTTCTGAACTAGATTCATTTTAACAAACTTCTAGAATATATTCATTCCTTCAAAATAATGACATAATACTGAATCAGGATAGCTGGTTAAAGAGCTTCGTATTTTGAATAAATTCCAATGATACTCTAAAGTTTTTACCAAAAAGAACACTAGGGTGACTTTTTATTTATTAAAATGGTTGGAAGAGATGGTGATTTGGAAGACAAGCTAAACTTATGAAAAAAAAAAACACGCAATATCTACATTTTAATATATAAAATGCATTTGAGTGCTTTAATATGTATTTTACCACCTGTTACATTGATTATAGATTATAATATAGTCAAGTCTCTAAATATACAGTGATTTACAAAATATTGTGTGTAGAAATAACTTATTGGAAACATTACATTTAAGTAGAGCAAATAATAATATGACAGTTTTAAGTACTAAAATGACCTTGATGAAAACAACAATAAACACAAAACATGGACTGAAAAAAATTCTTTTGGTTTCTATATGATTTTTTTATTGATTCATAAAGAATGGAAAATATAGTTATTCAATTTAATTTATATTGACAAAAACATTGACAAACCATAATGAAAATAAAGAACAGAAATATATTGGCATTCAAATTTAAATGACTTGTTTAAATAATAAAGAAGACACTTAAGAGGTATCCTGTATTGGTGTGTGGTTAAAAGCATTGTTCATCCATTTGTCTAGTCAAAAATGTGATTAATGAACAAATAAATGAAAACATCAAATGAGACTCATAATTTCCCACAGACATGCATTTATTTGAAATACAGTTACTACATATAGCACATCAGGCCTATGACAGGAAAATGCCATCTGATTTAATAGAATTACAAAATAATTCTATAACATTTTAATATAAAACTCTAATGCAATTACTAGTAATAATCATAATAAAAATGATAATGTATTTTATGATGCAATGTGAATTAAATGCACAGTATTTAAAAGCATGATTTTAGTGATCATGAAATATAAGCCTGGTCACTAGTTCTAAACCCTTCTTGTCTTTGGCACACAAGTCACCAGAGAAGATGTGAATTAAGACCACAACATGCAATTAAATTATCAGATGTATCTGAACTGGACTGGAATAAATTTCTTTATTTTGAGCCTGTGATTTTCCACAAAATTCTATGTTTTCTTCCAGTTCTGGTTACCTTTCTGGAAATAATGACACTTTGTGTCTTTCATGAAGTACAGACTACTCTAAAACACATGCTGAAAAGCCACTCAGGGACTATAGCCACACAGTTGAGTTTGAAGTGCAATTATTCTTGCTGGCCCTTCATGCTGCCTCTTGATTCCACAATGCACACTGCTCAGGTTTTACAGAGCCCTGTTATGTGCAAAGAAAATGTGATAAGTTATCTTTTTTATCTAAATGTTTTAAAATGTAACAACACATGAAGTGTGAATTAGGGCCGGTGTAAATCCCTAGGACAACAGTCTATGAGAAATATATATACATATTTTTTTTTTCTCAGCATCCAGCTCATTCTTCTACTCTCCCATACTCCAGTGAGTTCTATCGTGTCCACAGCAGTGTAAAACTCTTTCTCTTGTAGTTCTGAAAACCAGAAAGCTCTGAAGACTAAAATATTTTGTCTAAGTCATTTAGAAGCAAAACCTGACCAGACTTAACCTGACATGAATTTTAGAGTTTTTATTTGTTGTACTTACTGTGACTATCCATTTGCTTTATTTCAGAATAATATATTATAAGCCATTATCCTAGAACCTTTCAATGAAGGTTACGAAATATACACACTAATACCTTTATAACATCTGAAAAATTCTATATTGCCACCATATCTGCCTCTAAGAGTTTTGGATAAAAACTACACTGGTTATTCCTTATCACTTTACCTCTATAAATGCTTAAGTTAATAACCCATTATCCTCTGTTACTTTCTTCATTTTAGATTGAACTTCCTTTGTATTCCCAATGATATTCTCCCCATATCAACTCTGCTTGTGGTGTACATCCCTTCCTCTATATATGTAGGGTAAATCTGCAAAACTCAGGGGTTTAAATCAGGAACAATTCATCATCATTCATACATCTGCAAGTTCACTTGGTGCTCAGTGGTCACGGACTGGTCTGTCACAGCAGCAGGGTGGGAAGCTAAGGTAGCACAGATTCCAGCAGCAGTGGATGGGGATACTCAGTTTCCAAGTCTCTCTTCTTCCCAAAAGCAAGTTAACTAGACCATGCTGTTTCTATGGTGACACACAAGTGCAAAGGAGCAAAGATTTACTATTAAGCTAGGGGAATAGAAGTGGGAGTAGGGAGGAAATAAAAGTGATGGGAGGTAATGGCTGTATCTGATAGATTTTTAAAATACAATGTTTCTTGCTAGTTTTCCCTCCCATCTATCATTATATCTCATAATAGTCTGTATGATCACTTGTGATGGGAATTTGAACACTGAAAATTGGAACATAAATAAAAACCTAAGGAATAAATGATCATATTTTATTATAACCAATCTCCCTTTTGAAAATGAAAAAATAAAGAGATTTGTACTACCTAAAAATACTTCCCAAAATGATACTTGCATGCATGACCCTCAAGATAACATACTAGAAATGCATTTTTATTAAAATATTTCCAAGGGGGAAATCTTTATTGATCATTTTCTGAGAGTCAAATTTGTATATTATAAAGAAAAAAATTGATGTAAGAGCAGAGTCATTTTATAGTTGAAAAAGACCTATTTTATTTTTAATATTCATTTTAATTTTACATAATTGTGATATTCATTTTGACATATTCATGGGTGCATATAACCTAATATGCTCTATTTCAATCCTTTCCACCCTTCCTTCCCCTGTTCCTAGTGCTACCCTATTGGTATTCCTTCTACTCTTTATTTTCTAATTGGTGCATTATAGTTGTACATGAAAGTGGAATTTATTGTGCTATCTTTATACATTCACACAGCATACTTTGGTCAATTTTATTTTACTTTGTTCCTCTCATTTCCCCTTCCTCCTCCCTCCAGCTCAGTCCCCTTCCTATACTCCACTGTTCTTCTTTCTGTTTTTTGTTTGTTTGTTTGTTTGTTTGTTTGTTTTTTACGGTACTGGGCATCGAACTCAGGGCCTTGTGCTTGCAAGGTAAGCACTCTACCAGCTGAGCTATCTCCCCAGCCCCTTCTTTCTGTTTTAATGAGATCTTTTCTTAAATTTTATTTCTTTCTAATTTCCACATGAGGGAAAACATTCAACCACTGATGATGAGTCTGTCTTATTTCACTTATCATGATGTTGTCCAGTTCCATCCATTTACCCACAAAGTACATGACTGTGTTCTTCTTTATAGCTGAGTAAAACTCCATTGTGTATATACACATTTTATTTATCCATTTATCTATTGAAGGACACCTAGGTTGATTCCATAACTTGGTTGTTATGAATTGCCTGCCATAAACATTGATATGCATGTATCACTATAATATGCTGATTTTAGGTCTTTTGGATAAATGCCCAGGAGTGGGATAACTGGGTCAAATGGTGGGTCCATTACTAGTCTCCTGAGGAATCTCCATACTGCTTTCCAAAGTAGAGGCACTAATTTGCAGTTCCACCAATAATGCTTGAGTGTACCTTTTCCCCCACAACCTATCTAGCATTTATTATTATCTGCATCATTGCCATTCTAACAGAAGTGAGATTGAATCTCAGTTTTGATTTGCATTTCCTTGTTTGCTAAAGATGCTGAACATTTTTTCAAATATTTGCTGACCTGTTGTGTATCTTCTACAATGCCTGTTTAGTTGCAGTGTTTGCAACTGTTTATGGCCAGTTGCAGTGTTTCTGGTCTAATTCCTCAATCTTTGATTCATTTTGAGTTGATTTTTGTGCAGGGCGAGACATAGGATATAACTTTGTTTTCCTATATATGGATATCCAGCTTCCCCAGCTCTCTTTGTTAAAAAGGGCTATCATTTCTCCAAAGTATGTTTTTGCACCTTTTTCAAGAATCAGAGGACTTGTTTCTGTGTCTGTTATTATATTCCATTGGTCTTCGTGTCTGTTTTGACACCAATGTCATGTTCTGTAGTGAACTGTGGTGCCTTCAGCATCACTCACTCTTCTTGATCAGGATTGCTTTGGTTGTTCTGGTTCTTTTATTCTTCCCTTCTAATTTTGAACTAAATTATTCTAGCTCTATAACTAATGTCATTGGTATTTTAACAGAGGTGGACTTGAATCTCTATATTACTATTGGTAATATAGCCTTTTTGACACTGTTTTTTCTGCCTAGGAACAGGGGAGAAGATCTTTATATTTTAGATGTTTGTTATTTTAAAATTCCATGTTTGATGTATTAAAGCACTTTATTTACATATGTGCTCTTCAAAAATTAGTAATTTTTGGAAAGTCTATGAAATTCAATCTTTTAATTGAAAAGTGCCAAGCAATAAGCTGGAGGTAACAGAGTTGCTTGGAAAACATGGGTATACATTTTAAGTGATGGAAGAGATGTTTCTTTGGGTTTTGAAAAATAAAGTTTTCATTTATAGTCACCAGATTTAATAAAAATTTTTCTCAATGCAATTTGCAATAACATCAGGTTGAGACATTGGTTAAAAGTGTAGATGCCGGTCTCTTTCCTTACCTGTTGTGCTGGATATTCTAATGATGGGACTTCATGTTCTGTCCGTCATTCAGAAATAATTTTATTTTAGTTTACTGTATCTAATCTCACTTTGGTCAGGATACAAAGAAAAAATAACATGCAAGGAAAAATAAATATTGTCTTTTTATTTAGACAAACTGAAACTTTTAATTTACAACAGATTAGTCATTTCCGTAGTAGTAGCAAAATAATTAAGAACAATTGCATAAGAAAAATCTTAAAATAAGTGCCTAACCTACAGAATAGTCTTAGGGTCAACTATAAATGATGGTTTCTGCTGTAAGGATAATTGCAGTGAACCATGACCTTTCATTCTTTGTTTTTACCATCTCTTCAGAAAAAAATAAAGGAGTAACTCTTTCCTCACAGTCCCCCTTCTCACTTTCTTTTCCACTTCCAATAGCAAAAATTATTTTCAGAAAGTCTTTAATAAATGTCAGATGTGTAATTTTTAGAATACTAATGCCATTGTGTATTCAGGCTCAAATCACTTATTAGAAATGCCAAATAAATATTTATAGCCAAAAATTCAGAATATCCATTGTAACCATCACTGAATTCTATTTTAAACATTATAAAGCCCACTCTCTTGTGTCATCTCAGATAGACCTATGAATCAATATTTCCTCTCATCCCTCCTGAGTAATTGCCCTCTCTCTTCACTTAACCTCTTCTCCCAAGGTTGAATCTATAGATATTCTGTGTAGTAATTAGTTTTTTCACTGCTGTGATCAAAAGAGCTGATGAGAAAAAATTTAGAGGTAGAAAACTTTATTTGGGCTCATCGTTTCAGAGGTCTCAGTTCACAAATAGCTGACCCCATTGTTCTCGGCCCCAAATGAGGCAGAACATCATGGCAGAAGAATACATCTTAGGATGTGCTTCCAGGAAGCAGAAAGCTCCTCTCATTGGACAAAATACAAAGCCTGAGGTCACACCATCTATTCAGAGCCTCCAGCCATACCCTACTTGCCTAGCATAACCACCCAGTTAATACCTATCAGAAGATCAATGCACTGATTAGGTTAAGGTTCTCAGAACCTAATTATTTCACCTCTAAACTTTCTTGCAATGTCTCACACATTGTCTCACATCTAAACCATAAAATTCTGGAACAGAATAAGGCTGGCAGTGAAATGTGTAAAAAAGCCAGTGGAACTCAGGCAAAGTATCTAAGATTACTTCGTGATCCCATCTATCAGGAAAGATTGAGTCATCTGGAAATTAGGTTCCACTTATATTTTGCTTATTCTATAAAAATTTATGTGAGAAATATTAAGAAAAAAATTGAAATATAACTAAGGAGATGTATTAACTTTTCAAATATATTCTTCCTTTTTCTGTATTTTAACTTTTGAGAAACAATTAGCAATCAGAGTTATACCTTTACGTGGATTTATGGTATAAAACAGAGCTTTGAACAAGAAGTTAGTGTTCTTGAGATGTACCTACTATCTTGTAAAACAATGGGTATATGTTAGAATGTGATGAAGTAAGTAATTGGGATAAATGCAACCTAAAATATACCTCTTTATATAAGGACAGTGACAGAAGAAAAAAATACTCATTATCTAGCCTGTGTGATTCCTTCTAGTGTTGCTAATGAAACTTGTGGTGGTAGAGACTTGTGAGACTCTTTATTAGGAATAAAAAATTGGGGAATAAAGCTTCAAGAGTTTCAACTTACCTTTTTAGGACATGAACAGCAATTATAGACCAGAAAAGAGATGACTTTTTAACAAGTTTGTAAAATTTCTCATGCTTTAAATTTTATTATGTCAAGTATTGCCTTATCTTTCTATAATGATTGACAGAACTGCTTTAAACAGAATCATTCTGGAGGCTTGTATTCTTTAATAGCAGAAAAAATTAGTTAGAAGTCTTGAGCCTAAAAGAACACTGAGAATTGGGCAATAGTAAATATTGAAGGGAAATGGAAAAAAAAAATGAGTTTTAGGATCCTCATGCAAAGACACAGTGAATATACAGGCAAGAGCTTTAGCCTAAGAGTCTGGTCCTGAGGATCAGAGAATCCTGTGAATTGTCCCTGCCATTCATGACAGATTCATTTGACACGCTGACACACAAAACCTCCCTCTTCCTATCTAGCAAGAAGGTGATTGAGAAGAGTGTCATTAAATAGAAAACTCCCAAAGGAACGAAAGATAAAGGAAGGAGAAAGCAAGAGAGAGAGAGGGAGGCAAAAATTATAGCCTCATTTTTTTAAAAAGTGAAGTTGACAAAATTATCTCTAGGATTTTTACAATTTGAGCATTGTCTTCCTTCAATTCTAGTCCATATCTAGCTGCTGTCTAGTTATAGATAAGGTATTTACACACTTCACATGATCATTTACTCCTCTGTGATAATGGCATGTAGATCAATCCTTGGGGATCTCCAGAATCACTTAAGGACCTAGTTAGCAATCTGGATTCCTTGAGTCCACTATATGTCTGAGTGTTCTTGAATCCAGAGAAGCTGGGGACCTTCAAGTTTTTATTTAGATATAAATCATATTTCTTAAGCAGCTACATCAGAATGCTACATTTTAAACAGCTACCTGATATTGTCCTCAGATCTATGCAATATTGATCTTGAAGGGAAACCAAATCAATCTTTCCCAAGTATTCCAGGAAATTCCAAGAAAAACTTACATGGAAACCTGGGATGGATATCATCCCATCAGGCCAAAAAGTAATTTCTAGAACATTTAATACTGTGATGATGACGCTAGGGGACAAAAAGACGGTCAGTGTAAGTAATAAATGATTGGGTAAGAAAGATGGGCGCTGATTCAAAATGTAATGAAATGTTAATACCAGAACCCCTCCGGAGTGATGCAACCTGTTGTCAAGGTGACTTGTCTCCAGGAAATTGTTCCTCCTTACAAGGAATTTTTTTTATAAGATTTAAAAAAAAATTTTTTTTAAATTTTGATTCATTGTACACAAATGGAGTATAACTATCATTTCTCTGGTTGTATAGGAAGTACAGTCATACAATTCGCGTATTCATACATGTACACAGGGTAATGATGTTTGTCTCATTCTATTATCTTTCCTTCCCCCACCCCCTCCCCACCCCTCATTTCCATAGAACCAACCTAGATGCCCTTCAATAGATGAGTGGATAAAGAAACTGTGGTGTATACACACAATGGAATATTATTCAGCCATAAAGAAGAATAAAATTATGACATTTGCAGGTAAATGGATACAGTTGGAGAATATCACTTTAAGTGAAATAAGCCAATCCCAAAAAACCAAGGGCTGAATGATTTCTTTGATAAGTGGCTGATGATACAAAGGGCTTTTAATTAATGCCTCTTGGGACACTCCCTTCCTGCCTGACCCCCTTAATGGCTTTGTTCACTACCCTTAGCCGTTGTGAGTAAAGTGTACAGGGTGTGGCGGGGAGGCCCATAAGAAGAAAATAATTCTAAAATGTATAAAAAGGGGCAGGACACCCCCACTTCCTCAGACACCCAACTCTGGAATCCTCTTCTCTGTGGAGAAGTCTATCTCTATTCTATTCTTTAAATAAAATTTGCTCTCTACACTTGCCTCAGTGTTTCTGGGGTGTTCAGTATTCACATCTGGGGAAACAGAACTGTGCCCTGATTGACTCTCATCACTGGTGGTATCGATGATTTATAAGGCAGTGGTATTTAGTAAAGAATAATGAAACTCTCAGAGATTAGCAAGCATTTCAACAGCTAAACTAGCACCATAAGGATGACTTGAAACATTTTCCCTCCTCTGCAGTTCATAGAAGACATATGTAAGGAGTCTGGGGAGAAGAAAAGAATACCTGGAATTATGTGAGGTCAGTTGGGTGGTCTTTATTTCAAATATCTCTGATTCTCCTGGAACATGGTAGAACTGCACTATTCTGTCTCATTGAAATTAGGCAGAACAATAGGAATTACTTTAAACAAAGATGGAATCAAACGTTTATGTGCCTTCTGGGCTGAGAATTTAAGATGATTATTTTTTAATTTTTAGCAGAAACAAGGTACCTATGCTTTGACTAACATTTCTGTTTCTATTACTAGATGAAATGATTGTGTGCTTCCCTAGAACAGGGAATTTATTGTGCAATTTCAAAAGTATTGTTTTCTGATCTTTGGTCCCTATCTGGTAATTCTATAGTGGATTTGCATGTTAATGCATGTATGACTGGGAAAATTCAACTATATGAATTCAGAAAAACCACAAAGAAAAAATACTTATATGGAGCTAAAGTTCTCCATAAGAAATTTCCCAGAGTGAGAACAAGATAGTATTTGGAAATTTAATCTTCTCTCAGTTATTCGTGACTTTATTCCATAAATAATGACTGAGTGCCACATGTCAAAAAACACTTGGGATAATTGCTGATCCCAATGACTATTCCCTGCCTCAGGAAGCTTATGTTCTAGTGGAGGGAGATGCATTGTAAATAATAAGCCTTAATCAGTAAATTATGTGGCATGCTAAAATTGACAATTGCTATCGAAAACAGGAAAAAGTACAGCAGAATAAGGAGGAATCAAGTGCAGAGTGATTGGTTGGAGAGCAAGTTATAGCATCCCATTCAGTGTCTTAGGTAGAGGTCCCTGAGAAAGAAGACACAAAGGAGATGAAGGGATTTTCCGAGCAACACTTCCTTGGTTGTCGTCTCCCAAACACAATGGATAAATACCCAAAGGTATTTTTTGACAAAGTAGCATATATCCAAAGGTATTTTCTGACATTTTGGATCAGTAGATTACTAGGACATAATGTCAGAAATTTACTGATGCTCTTGCAGCCATTGTGTGAAATTTAGTTTTTCTGGGACTGAAATGGGAATTAATTCCAAGTTTTCAAGAAAAATAGAGACAGAATCTGATCTAAATTTTTGAAGAACTGATGGCAATTTTCAAAATAAAATAGACTATGTAAGGGAAGAAAAGAAAGCAGGCATGCCATTTAGCATGCAATTGCAGTACTATAGAAAAGTGTTTGTGGTGGTTTAAGAAAGTGGCAGTGAGCCAGGCTGCAGTGGCCCACACCTGTAATCCCAGCAGCTTGGGAGGCTGAGGCAGGAGGATAAAGAGTTCGAAGCCAGCCTCAGCCAAACTGAGGCACAAAGCAACTCAGTGAGACCCTGTCTCTAAATAAAATACAAAAAAATAGGGCTGTGGAGGTGTGGTTGAGTGCCCTGGAGTTCAATCCCTGGTACCCCTGCCCTCCCAAAAAAAGAAAGTAGCAATGAGTCAGAGATAGGCATGCCCCATGTTTTTTGTTCTTTCTTTCTTTCATCTTTCTTGTCTTTCGTGGGGATTGAAGTAAGATTTATCCAAGTTGATAATATATCTAGTTCATTTATTTTAATTATAGTTTTATTCCTTTGTATGAATAAAAATTATCCACTCTTGTGATCATGGATATTTTGGAAATATTACCATATTTAGGGAAATAAAAATTAAAACCACAAAAAGTGCCAGTTTTTTGTTCAGGGTTTTCCAGAGGAAACAAGACTCTGTCTATCTATCTGCCTATCTATCTACATATCTATCTATTCATCTATCTATTTATCTCTCTACTATGAAGACACGTATTGCAAGGTACTGGCTTGGGACTCAAGATTGTCATGCCTGAAAAGTCTCAGAAATCTGAGGGTCTGATTGTTATTGAGTTGATGGTGTAGATTCCTGTCAAATTCTGAAGTCCTGAAAACCTGGAGTACATAGAGCATGTTGTAGAATGTTTTAGAATATAAATGTTGAAAGAAATTGCAATAATTAAAATATGACAATTTCAAATGTTGGATATTGAGTTTGGGAATTAGCATTACTGTTGGGTGAAGTATGCACTTGCGTATGTGTTCCTAATGGAACCATTGCTTATACCACATGAAGACATAGACAAGACTATACCCTGCAGTTTTTTAAATAGCAATATATTAGAACTCTTCCAAAGAATATTGACAGAGGATATCATTACAATCTTACATAGTTGAAAGTTATAGAAAAGCAACAAGACGGATTTCTTATAAGTGAAGACAGAGTAAGCAAATGCATAGAACTGTCAAACTGCAGTCATACTTTAGAAAAAATCCAGTTCAGCTAGAATATCTGATTTGTAAAGAATAAAATAGGTAGTAAATAAAAACACTGGTTAGCATCATATTATGGGAGGACTTGCATAACATGAAAAGAAATATTAACTGTACACTTATGGACAGAGAATAATTAAATATTTTGGTTCCCTAAAAAAATCACAATCACAAGATATATATGTGTTTGTGTGTGTACATATATATATATATATGTATATATATATATGTGTGTATATATATGTATTATATATAACCTATGTGTATATATGTTTTTAAAAATGTGAGTATATGAGTGCATTTTTAAAAAATACATTTCAAAATGCATTTTAAAATAGAGTAATAACAAATGTTAGTACAATTGTGCACTTTGTACATTTGTACTATAAAGACACATCAAAAGCAATAGGTATCATAAAAATAAGTAACGACTAAATTATATTGAAAATGTTATGCAGTGATACATAACCCAGAGTAAATGAAAATAGTTGTAGAATAGCATATGGTCAGTTTCATTGCTAAGCCTATAAGGTTTCTGAGAGTATCTGGTAAAATTGCGAAGTTGCTGACTATAAGATTAGCACAATATTCCTAATACAGTGCTCTTGTCTCTGTGGCTTGATCATCCTGCTTAGAAGAAGTAAAGACTCAGAAATAAAAGGCAGCTGCTGAAATCATAAACACCTTGTTTCCGAAAACCAATAACAGGAAAATCATGCCATCCTCAGCTGTTATTGCATTGCATAATTAGAAAATACTATCTGATTTCATGGGAAATCAGGAAAACAAGGGCAGAATGAAATACCAAAATGTAAATCTTTAATAAAGAGTGATTTTAGCATTTATTAAATTTTTATCTGCATAGTGACTTTAGCATAATTGTTATCATATTCTTTCTTTTTTCAAATCATTAACAAAAGGGTCAAAATCAGAGAGGTGGATAAAAGTTTTAAATACTTAGGAGAAAAGCAATTAAATTTGAATAAAAATATTATATCAACATTAAGTTTCACCAAAGCAATATTAAACACCGAGAAACATCTGTTAAGATATTCCCAGTACATTTTAAAATATTTTCTTTGACATTTGGCCAAATACGTCTTTCTGTTTTTTCTATTTTTTGCAAGCTGGATAAGAGCCAATATTCATAAAATGAATGAATACATTCTCACGTGTTTTACAAAGGAATGTATTTCTTTAGTAGAATATAAGATAAATAATATTAACAACAACTTAAGAAGGTACAAACCACTTCCAAGACTATTGTTAAAATTCATTTATTAAATTTTTATCTGCATAGTGTTTTCCTGTTTTCTGTATAAAGATATTTAGCAGATACAGTCCTTTCACAACAGATATTTAACAACAGAAGACACAAATCTGTCTAATTTTTTAAAAAAGAAAGAACAACAACAACAAAAAAGAAAACAAAAGGGCAACTCTTTTTGGCAGAAAATACATAAGAGTGATGAAAATAAACATTATTGAAAGAGAGTGACTTCACGGTTAATTCAATTTAAACCTCATTGTCTTCCTATGATTTTGATATCCCTCTGCTCTTTTTAAAAATTGAAAGCTATAGTTTGCAAGACTGTGACACCTTGGCAACTATAGTTATTGGAGGATTCAAATTCATGTCACTTCACCCCAAAATTCTGATGCCATGTATAAATGTTAAAAAAAATATTAGTCCAGAGATACTTGAATCTATTTGCTCCTCCTGAATTCTTTGGTCCCAGAATAGCAATCATTCAATTGTTCCCATTTCTAAAATTTTGAAAAGGTACATCCCCTTCACTTTCCCAAATTACATTCCAAAAATGTTTGTTATATACGAAGATTACTGAGTGAGACATCAGACTTTTTCTTTAGTAGATATGAGAGCATTTGGCATATCAGGACTGGTAAGTGACACCGATGCTGGTAACCTAGGAGTCCCACGTTGGAAAACAAAGCTGTGGTGAGAAGCGTCATTTGATTGTTCTCAAGCCTGACGAAGTTGTGCCTTCTGTTTCCACACAATTGCTGTCATGAGTATTTATTTGTAATTTTAACCACACTGTTGTTGCAATGGTCTATGTGCTCAGCAAGCCCCTTGACTTGATTTAGGTATTTCTGAGACAAAGTTACATTATCAGTCTTTCCCTACACCAAACTCAGTTCTAGGGATATAGTGGAGTTGAGTAAGTGTTTGAATCACTGTCTTACTGTTTGAATGATAAAACCCATGGGTAAATGCCATCCATAAAGAAGTTGACTGACTGAAGGTTTTTTTTTTCTAATTAATTTCATCAATCAGATTTTTTTATTTTTAACAATAGAATCAATTCTTACTGCTTGAAGCAGAAATATAGTTAATAAAAAGTACATTAGATAGCACAGAGAATCATCAGAAGACCCATAAACACAGGATTGAGGCTCTGGTTCTATCAAAATGAAGTAAAGAGATGCCAAAGAAGTAAAAAATGCTGAACTTTGGATACATATACTTTTTAGTTGTTACTGCTCCCACCCAGCACTCAATGTCAAGAACTTTGCTGCTGGGCAACCACTACTGCCCCACAGGGCTGGTCAGGAACCTTGACCTTGAACTACCACTGTCCCCTGCATCAGATACCTCTGCATGCTTGTTCCAGGAAACAGATGGCTTAATGCAGATTTGTGATCTCATGTTGTTTATTTAAATTCAGGTTTCACACAGGTGCAGCTGATCATGGGAACATAGGTTGTATGACCATTTACTGTCTGTAAGGAAGACAGAATTTAGTTTTTTCTCTTCTATGTTGAATGACATGGAAGCACAAACACATGAAGAAAGTCAAGTAGATGATGTTGGGCAGATGACACATATAAAGTATTCCAGTTAAATATTTTTATGCACCTCTTATGTGCAATACATTGAGTCATCTAGTTTGTGTTTTGGGCAAGGGATTCTCTTTTCATTTCAAAAGCTTAGGATCCACTCAGTCTAATAATTACAATGGTTTTTATATGGTCTCGGTGGAGCTGAATTTTTAGAACACCTGTATGTTACTGAATTGACACATTTGGATAATCATAAGAGAAAATAAATCCTCCAAAACTTTTTGATTAGCTTTAGGAAATAAATTTGAGTGGCACATTGGTATATAGGGTAAAGCTCTTTCTCGTCTCCTGATAGTATTCATAAAAAGGTGAAAATAAAAACTTGAAGAGACTGACAATAAAATTTTATTACTAGAATGAACTTATTGGTATGGAAATGAAAGTCAGGTGAAAGTTATTTAAAATGAGAAAAGTGGAATACCAGATCTTAACAAGGACATGAAAATGCCTAAACCCTGACACACAGAGCATGCAAAACATTCTCAATGCTTTTCTGAATAAAATTCAAAATGCAGCTACAGCAGCAACTCATGGTTTCTTACATCATAATTGAGTTCACATTGTTGTGTTATACATGAAATTGATATAGAAAACATTCCTAAATATCCATGACAGGTTTCATGAATTCATTCAGGTAAGACTTTCATTATATGTTGCCAAGATCAATATTTTTTTCTGATTTTCTACTGTGGCCAAATATATTTAACATAAAATTAGCATTTTTGACTATTTTTAAATACAAAGTTAAGAAGTGTTGCTATATTTATGTTTTTGTGCAATTATCACATCTAAAGAATTTGTTCATCTTCCTCAACTGAAACCCTACCTTCATTAGGCAGTAATTCCTTGTTACCTCTTCCTGCAGCTCCTGGCAACCACCACTCTATTTCCTAATTTCCTGTATCTCATGCAAATGAAATCAAACAATTGTGTTTTGGTCACTGGCTTTTTTCACTTAGCATAATGTCTTTAGTGTGATCCAGGTTGTAGCATGGGTTCTGAGTTGAATTGTTACTATATCCTTCCAATCTATTCTTCTTAGTCATCTGGGAAATATTCACAATAAGATACATGTTTTACATTCAATATCAAACGCTACAACCCATCCTGGACATCTCTGTTTATGGAACTACCACAACACGATCAATCGTCTTTTATCATTCTACTCCCAAACCATGTGATCCCAAACTAGCACACACACATCAGTGAAGTATTTGCTATGCTCCTATAATAACTTTCCTACTTCATGTACTTATTTCCACTCCCTCAACTGTCACCATATAACAGCCCTAGTAATCTTTTAAAAACAAATTGCATTTTGTTCCTCAACTTAAAAACTGTCTGAGTGATTCCCACTCCTTTAGAATAAATCTGAGTTCTTCACGTGGATCTTCAAGGATTTCCTCAGTATGGATTCACCCACCCTTCCTGAATTCATCTCTTGGTAGTCTTAGACTCAATTACTACCCTCTAGCAGCATTCCAAACTCTCATTCAGCTTGAGGATTTTGATCTTTCATTTCCTTGGAGAGCTTGATCTTCAGTTCTATAGAAATCTATGCGCTTTTTGTTTTCCTATAGATCACTGACTTATTTTCCACAATGGCATTTATTACAAATTTCAATTTTATACTTGCGTATTTATTTGTTAACAGCTGTACTAGATTATAAGTCCCATGAAACCAGACGCAATGTGAATTGTTGTCATTGTGTGAAATAGCAAGTCCAGCGGTTCGTTTTCAAAAGAGAGTATTTGGCCTTAAATGTAAAATCGTGAAAATCCATTCAGAGCCATTTTGAACTTTGCAACCTCTATCCAGTCACAGCCATAATTTTAAAACTAGCCAATTGTGTGGATTATAACTCTAAGCTCCTCCTGTCAGAGCAAGGAGCAATGCTGCCTTAAGTATAAAAACAGGCTGACTGCTCCCAAGTGTGCTTGCTTCCAGACTTTGTTCAGTAGCACACCCTTCTGCAGAAGTAGTTTGCCTTGCCAAGTAACTTTTGAGCATATGCGTGATTTCCTGTGGCACCCCAATATTTCTAACACAATCATATAGTCAGAATTAGAAGAAAGCAGATATTCCTTAAATGCTGATTTAATGGATGAATGAATGATGTTTTGCTATGCAGTGGAAGAATAATTATGCTCTAACACATGTATCACCTGTGAGTGAGTAAAATCTCAAATAGAGAAGTCCAGAATCAAGTCAGGCTACAACCCCAGGATGTGCACACCTCATGATCTTTGCCTTAAAGAAGTCTTTTACAATCACGTGTAACACCTTCCTTACTGTCCATGATGTTGCTATCTCTACAAATCGGGATTAGAAGTTCCTTTGTCTTTGCTGCCTTGAAATAAAAACATGAGTCAAATAACTAATCCAGTGTTTAATGGTAGAAGAAAATGAGAAAGAAGTAGATACATAAAGATTCATTTTTTTTAAAATCAGTTAAATCAAATTTGTCTTTCTCAGAAAAGTGCAATGATTTTGAAGGAAGGTTTGGTTCCAATACTGTGTCTTCACTTCTTTGTGAAATGTAATATATTAATTATTTGAGATTTTGCTAATTCCAATATTAAATAAAATTAGCAATTCTTGCTGGAGCTATCTTCTTGGATCACAGATATTTTCTTAAAGTAGTATTTTGTACTATTTAGAGTGCTTTCCAAATATGTTATGTTAATATGTCTGTGGATATGGTTAAGTACTGAGGTTTTGTAGGATCTTGAGCTTAATTCAAAATAAACTTAAATAATAATTGCTTTATGGCTAATAGAAAAGTTAAAGAAAGAATGAGTACACTATGATTTTTAAGAGTAACATTGTAAAATAATGGAATTCTAACAGGTTTGTTAAAGGGAGAAATAGGTCAATTCATTGATTTTGCTGTTGAATTATTCCAGAGATAGTAGCTGAGAGCAACAGCCTCATTCTGTTTGACATGCTCTATTTCACAACATAATTCCCAGTTTTCCTCTTCTACTGAGACTTATGCAGGCTGTTTTTTCATTAAAACTATGGCATATTTTGATTTTCCCCTAAAGTTTTCCTACGGAGAGAACGTCTCTGAGACCATTCATTTGTGCTCACTTCCCCTTGAGAAGTGCCACTATTAATTGGAACAAAAAGGTTTGAATAGCAAATGTCATTGAATCTCTCAGGATGTTTGAAGGCTCTGCAGCTATGAGAAAACACAAAGCAATCACCACTACATTATCTGAATGAGCAAAGGAAACAAGAGAAAACTTAAATTGTGCCACCATGCTACAAGCAGCCTGAAAAGTTTGAATAAATTCACCAGTGAATAGCAATCCACTACATTTATCTATTCTGTGTGAGGCATTTAACCTGGTTATAAGGTTACAAAGATGAGCAAGAAATGGCTTCCAGCTCCATTGAATGTAAGATCTGCAGAGGACAAGAAGCAATATCAAGTCTTAGAAAAATGTAGTAAGTAGTAAATTTAGAATGCATGGCTATTGGCATACCAGGAGGAAGGAATCTTCCTTAGGGAATTAGGTTGCATGTACTAGTTAGGACTCCAAAAATGTAGTGGCTTAACAAGCATTTTGTTAACTCTGAAAACTGCAGCACAGCTAGAAAACCAGTCTTCCTTATGTGCCTACAGTTGGATATGCTGAATCTGACTGGGTGATGGTGTGTCTGTCCTCAGCTAAGAAATTAAGCAGACTCGGTTTTGGTCCTCTGTGATCATCCATCCATCAGCATGTTGGCCCAGACTTCTTCCCATGGCAGGCACAGAGGACAAGGAAAGAATACAAAGATGGGAAAGGGCTGGTGAAACCTAGACATGGAACTGGCATTATGTCAGGTCTACAGCGTCCTATTATTCAAAGCAAGTTATAGGTTCTGCTCAGATTCAGGAGATAGAAAAGTTGGCTTGCTTTCTTGATGGGAAGAGCAGCAAAGAATGTTGTGAAGGGGCAGTGATAAAGGAAAGGGAATAACTGTGGCCATTTTTTGTAAATGTTCTAGAATGGAGGGAAAAAAATGGTTGTGATCTCTTTGTGGAAGTTTGCCAATAATTAGAGGAGAGAAGGGCATTTTTCAATAAAACCAGGTAAGAAAAAGGATGACTATGAACTAAAGGTATTTAATAAATGCTTTCATTTAACCCTCACTCCACCACTATTTATAGAAAATTAAAATTTATCATTAGAAAAACTGAAACACAGTGAAAGAATAAGTTACTCCAGAGAAACTGAAGAGATAGTAAGTGGTAAGTAATAAATTGGTCCTAGTTGTTTTGACTTTGAAGTGATACAGTTTAAATTTTATTGCACCATCTGTTTACAAACAATACAGGAAATCTCCCAGTATACATATAATATGTCTCAAATAGTTTGTTCTAAACCATTTATGCTCTTTTACTAATTTCCTTTTTATTTTTAATCATTTATTCATGTTGGTTAGTTGTGTTTTCTTCACATGTTTTATATACTTGTCTATTATTTTTGCATGGGATATGTTCATTGAAAAGGAAAAAAATGTCAATTGCTTTCCTAGAATCATTTTTTCCCTTTTTCTTGTAGAATGGATACTAACATTTTCACTTACTGACACCACAACCTATATGACTCAGGATGTCTATCCTTAACTGCAGAAGAGTATCCTGCTTACTGGAAGTCAACTAATGTATGATATTCTGATGGCAAATCTCCTTAGTCCAAGAGCAGGCATCTAACGTAAATTGAACAGACTTGCTGAAGACAATAACTTTGGTAACTTCTTTGTCATTTAAGACAATGGGATATGCAGTTACAACACAAGCATCTAGCTGCAAAAGAAAAGGATAGCAGGTAGAGAAAATTGCCCATTATAGGAAAAAGATAGGAATGGAAATGACCTGATCCTTTGTGATTTCACTAAGTAATTGATCTCACTTTCACTCTACCTCTGAATGTCATAAGACATAACGCTTTTTTAAAAAAACATTGTGTAGGTCAGTTTTTTTACTTCTATAATTGTTGTTGGTGGCACTGCTCTTTACTTATTCCTCGCAGCTTCATTCATGATCTGCTGACCTGTCGATGCCTTGTAATATCCTTGGTACCATTTCCAAATTACCACCTTGACCATTCAAACTCTTTACTGATTTTGTTCTAAAAGTTGATTCGCCTGTTCATTCTTGAGTTGCAGCACTAAAGAAACTGATGGATCCTCTGCAAAAATGCATTCCTAGTTTTAAAAGCAAATTACTTAAAAATTCCCCAAAGAAGTAAATGAGTAGAGTACAAACACATGTACATGTAGTATTTATATTACATAAATAGTTTTTTCGCTATGTATGCATGCATACATATGACCTTGCCAACAACTATTCAAAAACAAAACAAAACATAGCCTATAGGTAGGAAAACAAAAAAGTAAAAATAGACCCTAAGTAGCTAAAGGGTAGATGGCAATAGGTTACTTTACATATTTTCTTAACACTCCAGTCTTAAAGATCTTTTTTACACATAAATAAAAGTCAAGATTCTTTCAATCACCTCCTGCCTGCCCAAGTAATTTTAGGATCCACATGAGAAGGAGGCTCTTTGACTCATAAATACACAAAACTTAAAAGAATTAGCTAATAATATACATTTCAAAGTAATTGATATGTTTAGCTTGAGAACAAGAGGAGTATATGGAAATGAAGTAAATCTGTATGACTTTCTAAAAGATTTTATATATACTTTAAGACATGTAGACAGTGCAAAAAGGTCAAATATACACTTGAAAATATACTTAAATTTATCTTTTCAGAAATAAACTGTTGAAATAAATATGGTATATCTTGTATCTGTTAAAAAAGAAGTAAAGATATGTGTTAAAACAAGGAGAATTAAATTTGTTCAGAAAAATAGAGGAAATGCTGAAAATTAGGGAGAAGATCATTTAGAACCTTCTGTTTAATAGAAATTTAAACTGTATATATGACATAAACTTACATTTATTGTTGGAGAATACAAAATTATTTACTTTCTTTCCTCTGCAGATATTTCAAGGCACATATTTATAGCCTATATTCTTTAGAGTATATAATATTTTTTTAAAAATTTTATATTAATCTTTACTTTTTCAAATTAATGTGTAGTTTTTTGGGTCCTGATTGGACCCTCGCTGATACAGTTATGATGATGTAATCTTTTAATATGTTTCTGGATTATTTTGCTAATTTTTTTTTGTTGTTCTAATTAATTATACATGACAGCAGAATGCATTTCAACTCATTATATACAAATGGAGCACAACCTTTCATTTCTCTGGTTGAACACGATGCAGTTACACCATTCCTGCAATCATACATCTACATAGGGTAATAATGTCCATCTCATTTCACCATCTTTCCCACCCCAACACCGACTGCCCTCCCCTCACTCCACCCTGCCGTATTCAAAGTTCCTTCTTTCTTCCCTAGGCAAGTCCCATTATGGATCAGCATTTGCATTTGACCTTTGGTTTTGGGGGATTGGCTTACTTCATTTAGCATGATATTCTCCAACTCCATCCATTTACCTGCAAGTCCCATAATTTCATTCTTCTTTAAGACTGAGTAATATTCCATTGTGTATATATATATCACAGTTTCTTTATCCATTCATTTGCTGAAGGGCATCTTGATTGGTTCCTTAGTTTAGCTATTTGTGAATTGAGTTGTTATAAACATTGACGTGGATTCATCACTGTAGTATGCTGGTTTTATGGCCTTTGGGTATAGAACAAGGAGTGGGATAGCTGGGTCAAATGGTGGTTCCACTCCAAGTTTTCTAAGGAATTTCCATACTGCTTTCCAGAGTGATTCCACCAATTTGCAGTCCTACCAGCAATGAATGAGTGTACCTTTTTCCCCACATCCTTGCCAACACTTACTATTGCTTGTATTCTTGATAATTGCCATTCTGACTGGAGTGAAATAAAATCTTAGAGTAGTTTTGATTTGCATTTCTCTAATTGCTAGAGAAATGAACATTTTTTTCATAGGCATTAAAACAGAGACTCTGTACCTAATAGAAAAAAAAGTAGGCCCAAATCTTCATCATGTCAGCTTAGGACCTGACTTCTTTAACAAGGCCACTAAAAAGTAAAATCAAGAGTCAACAAGTGGGATGGATTCAAACTAAATTGCTTCTTCTCAGCAATGGAAATAATCAATAACATCAAGAGTGAGCCTACAGAATGCAAGTAAATCTTTACCACATGCACCTCAGATAGAGTACTGATCTCCAGGTTATGTAAAGAACTCAAAAGACTTAACACCAAAATAACAAATAACCCAATCAATAAATGGCTAAAGAACTGAACAGACAAATCACAGAAGAAATACAATTGATGAACAAATGTATGAAAAAATGTTCACCATTCCTTATTTTTTAAATTAGTTTTTGCAGTTGTAGATGGATTTCATTTGTTCATTTTTGTATGTGGGGCTAAGGATTGAACCCAGTGCCCCACACATGCTAGGCAAGTCCTCTGCCACTGAGCTACAGCTCCAACCCTCCCTTATTTATTTTTAATAAACAGACATGCTTTATGCCTGAAGTAGCCTGGATCCTTGTTTCGGACCCTTATGGAATATGCTAAATTCTATTTAGTCATTCTGTAATTTCATTCATAACTCCAAGACAGAAAGAATCAATGTGACACCTCTATTTAACTAAGATATTCCATATAGCTCTTCTAGAAGAAGTTCTAAACCAAGTTAATAATTCAGTGTTTCTACTTTTAAGATGAACACTTTTATCTTGAAAAGATCCTAAAATGTGTAATTTTTCCTACAATTTTATTGAGATATATGTCAAATAATATATAATTCATCCACTCAGAGGATATGATTCAATGTTTTCTTAGTCACAGAACCGTATATCTGTAATGAAAATCTTGTTTAAGGAAAATTTGCTGCCTCAACACGAAGCCACATTTTCAGTATCAGTTTTTCACACTCTCCACTCCCATTCCCAATCCCATGTCCTGGGCAATCACGATCAAATTCTTGTACAGTTGCCTATATTGGACATTTCAGATAAATGGAATTATGTAATATGGTATTTTGTGATTGTGTTTTTCACTTAACATAATGTTTAAACTTCATTCACATTCTGCCCATATCAGTTATGTTTTTGATGGAAATGAGATCCTATTGTATAGATATAATATATTCTATTTATCCATTTTTAAATTAATGGAGATTTGGGCTGTTTCAACTTTTAGGTTATTATGAATAATGTTACTATAAACATTCATGTCTAGGTTGTTATGTGGATTTATGCTTTCAGGTTTCTTGGGTTTACTTAGGAGTGGAATTGCTAGGTTATAGGATAACTGTTTAACATTTCAAGACACTTAGATGTTTTCCTAAGCTCTCTTACATTCCTACCAGAAATAACAACTTTTCCAGATCTATGCTTACATTTGCTGTTTTTGGGTTATAGCTATCTTAGGAGGCACAAAGAGTCATTTCTTTGTGACTTTAACTTGCATTTCTCTACTGGCTAACAATGGTGAGCAGTTCTTCAAGTGTTTGTTGTTCATTTATGAATCTTCTTTGGAAAAGTTTTATTCAGGCACTTTGCCCATTTAATGGGATTGTTTATGTAAGTACCTGTTACATGTTCTTAACACAAATCCCTTATTAGATAGATGATTTTCAAATATTTCCTCTCAATTTTCTTGTTGCCTTTTCAGTTCCTTAATGCTATAATCTGTAGTACAAAGTGTATAATTATGATGAAAGACAGTTTGTCTCATTTTTCTTGTCACTTATACTCTTGGTTTTGTATCTGAAAAATCATTGCTTAACTCAAAACTATACCTTCCTAAGTTATTTTCTAAAAGTTTTATAATTTAAGTTCTTCCATTTAAATGTGCAACATACAGATAGTTAATGTTGGTGTATAGTCTGAAGGAGGACTTCAGAAATCATACTTTTCAATGTGTATGTCCAGTCATCCCAGCATCATTTGTTGAAAAGGGAATTCTCAAATTGAACTGATTCAGGCACCCTTGTAAAAATGTAATGGACCATAAATATGAGGGTTTATTTTCATACTTTTAATTCTGTTCCATTGAGTTACAAGTCTATTCTATTCCAATATCACATTATCTGGATTATTATAGATGTGCAGTACCTAATTAAATGTGGAAATTTGACCCTTCCAACTTTTTATTCTTTTCCCAGATAGTTTTAATTATTTTATTTCACTTGTGGAATTGATTTGCTAGTGTTGTATTATCAAAGTACCATGGATTGAGTCACTTACACAAAAGATACTTATTTTATTTTTTTACAATGCTACTGGCTATAAAAATGAGATCAAGGTTTTGGAAGTATTATTTTATCATGCGACTTCTCTCTTTGACTTGTAGATGGCCACCTTCTCGCTGTTTCTTCACATGGTGTTCCTTTGGTGTCTTTGTTCCAATGTCCTATCCATTGAGGGCATTGTGGGGTTGGTAAGCCTCAGTCTTCTTGAATTCATTAATGGAAAAAAGTCAGGTGTTATAAGAGATTCTGGTGTCCTTGGTTGAAATTGTAGTCCCAGAGGACAAGAAATATATGTTCTTGGTCAAACTAAAGTGGGGTAGATTTCCATCACATTACTCTGCAGAAGGAATAGGCAAGTTATGATCCATTGCTGTAGACACTGTTTTATGTGTCCAGACATATTTGAGTAAAATTTTCTCCTTTTGATTCATGCCTAACAAGATTTCCTGAGACTTCAAATAATTGCTTTCAATTCTCTCTGTTCATGGTTGTTTAGCTGGAGAATGTTCACGAACCTCTTCATACTTCCATTCTGGAAATTTGCTTCTTAAAAATGTAATTTAAAATTCCTTTGAACCAAACAGAGTCCCCGCATTATTAGGTAATTGAAACTCTTAAAAATATTTGAAATTATACTCAATTGAATTCAAGGTGTCTTCTTTTTATCAATAGAGTTAGACAATACTTTTTAACTCTTTTATTTACACTTACTAATCTTCACATTCTTTCTTAGTCCAATAAAGTTGTTAGCAATAGAAAAACCATTAAGAAGACCTGACAAATGCATTCTCTCTGCTCATCTTTATTAATAGTCTTGGTCAATACTTTTGTCTTTCATTATGTACTCCCAATTTTTCATATTCACTATGAATTGGACAAATTAACTTAATATTATTTTTTACCTAAAATTTCTTTACTTGGCTAGGGTGACACTATTAACTTAGTTTCTGGGTTTTTAACATGAACCAACTGAATTTGAAAGATGTTTTGCTTTTGACAGAGCAATGTATTCCAGGCTTACCTTAAACATTTCAACTTCAAACATCAACTGCTTCTCCAAGGACCTGAGATTCCATTTAGTGGAAAACAGTGTTGAAGACAAGAATTTAGATGCCTGTATGAATCATGGGGTTGAAATTACTCCTGGGAAATTTCAATGGATATAGCTAGAAAAATATTGAATTTAATTTTATTTTGTGATATCATATTGACATTTACACTGTGGGCAATAGGGAAGTGCTTTGCTTAAATTCCTGATTTTTTTTTCATTGTATTTCTTCTCCAAGTCAATTTTAAAAATAGATGTGGGAAAGCAAATGACAGCTTTTGCTATGGATGTTTATTAAGCAAAATCATTTCTTTGTGATGCTGAGACTCACTCTGGAGTCTTATTCCAGTGAAAGTCACAGAAATAGAGGAAGTGAAGATCTTGAGAAGTGGCAGATTCCTTATGAGAATGAGGAAAGACACAAAAGGATAAGGATGAATTCTGATAAGAATTCATGTTCTTCTCTGCATGAATCGAAATACACAGAGGCTTCCTTCAGACTTCACGTTTTGGAACCTCAATCTTTTCTGTTTCTAGTCGAAGCAAGAGGAAGGTGCAGGTGCCTGCTCTCTGGTTCCAGATGGACCAAGGTCAAATTGAGGCTTTGTCACCTTTGAACTATGTGATTTGGGGAAATATCTCAACAGTCTTGGCCACTTTCTCATTTGTGAAAGGGAACTAATGATGATAGCTCCAATTTCAGAATGCTGTTTTGAGAATGTATGTGTTACAAATTCATAGTATTCAATGAATTAGTATTTATAAAACTCAACTGTATCTGGCATAGATTGTCAAATAAATTCATTATCATCATTACAGACATCTTCCTAATAATAAGAATTACTACATCGCTGCTTTTCTTCATGGTTGTACAATCATTATCAAATCTGTTCTTGAGTTATGTAAGCCTTTTCTAAAAAAAAATGACTAAAATCATGTATGAGTTTTTAAAAAAGAAAATCATGTACAAAAACCAAAAGTACAGATAAAATATTTGACAAAAAGTTCAATCTTAAGTATGAATGACTAGAATATTATATTTTAAATTAAGATACTTTATGATTTGGGAAAACAACACTTGAAAAAAAAATAAACTGTGTCTGTTTACACTGACTATTCATAGAAAATATATATTACTTTAAGGGAAGATTTACAGTAGCATGAGAAATTAACATGAAGGTGAATGCTTTTTCTTCCACTTGTGTTTTATAATGGGAATTGGCTCAATTGTTGTCTCTGATGGAGACTTTACCAGATGTACTCTTGATGGTTCTTACAACATATGAGGTTCCTGGGGGTTAATTTCTGCTTCCATGGAAACTACCCTGGTGTGCCCCAGTTTTAAATGACTTCCTGCAGGCTGACACCTGGAGGCACCTGCTCAAAAAACATCTTTCTTAGGGCTGAAGCAACACACAAAATTTTTTTTAAAAAAGTTCTGTATAACCTTTCCCTGCATAAAATCTATCAGTTGTCATTTTCAATTTTTAGGAAATTATTTCATTGGAATACTCTTAAATATGATTTTTTAAAGAGTTGTTCACTTAAGTGCTTAGCTGTCCTGGAAATTTAGGGACTTTTGTTCTGCCATGTAATAGGTGTGTTTTGCTATTGATAAGAGATTCATCAATTGGTCATTTTTCTACTCATTCATTTATTTGTTATTTGACAAGCTTTGATATGATATGCTACCAGGATAAGAGTAGTTAAGACACATATGCTGACTACAAGTGTTTAGAAATCTGGATGGCACACTGACCCACAAAAGAAGATTATTCTAAAACAGACAGGAAGGTGTAATGAGCAGTAAGTGCACATGGGGGTATGCGTGTGTGGCTATTTGGAAGGTGTATTTTACCAAGTGTGGAGAAAACAAGCAATGGCGAACTGCTTAGAGCTGAGTAGGACCTAAGGAACAGGACAATAAGAAGGCTGGCAAGTGTGAAGAGAAACAATTTGAAGCATGGGTATATGTATAACATTAGAAGTCACAGGGATTGTGGAAGCAGAAAATATACAGAAGGAAGTTTAGAAAGGTGCTTGAAGATATAGATAATGTGATGAGTGGCAATCACATTGTGGCTCTTTGCCTATATTTGTAGGCAAAGTAGAGCCACTTAAAACTGCAGCATATAAGAAAGAGTTGCATTTGTGATTTTTGCAGAGGTCTTTCTAGTCTCCATGTCACAAATGACTGAGAAAAGAAAGACAAATCAGGAGATATGAAAGGGGACTAGGTTAGAGTGAATGAAAGCCAAAAATAACACAGAGAATAATAGACACAGAGGAGGAAATATTAAACATTTGCATGGAAAATATAAAATCAGAAGAACACAATGAAAGATTGATTGTGTAGGAAAAGTACCAATTAATAGTACCTGTTCTATTAAGTCACTGGCACTTCCAACTGAGATAGCCAGTATTGGACTTGGCAAAGTTAAGATGCCTGTGATTTACCCATGTAGAAATGAAATGAATGGCAGGAGGCTCTGTATCTGAGTCTGAAGTGAAGGGGAAACCACAGAGCTGGACACAGAAATTTGGATCCCATTCACATATAAACAGTTAATAAATTCAAGCAATGGCTAGTTACTCAGTGTTAACGAACAGACAAAAACAGTCATGGTCCAAGAAGTTAGAGACATATTCATGCTGTTTCACCTTTTGGATAGTGGTATAAAGGGAAAAACCATATCTCAAGCTTTTGATGAAAAAGTATGGAATAACTGAGTGGTCAAACAAGATTTAGAATCATCTTAGTTTATAAAAGTATGTATAGCATACACTTGAAAATCAAGATTCCTTCATCCGTCATTCTATCATTAACCCAATTCCAGAAGTGACCTATGTTAACAGTATTACTTTCATTACTCCTTATGCATAGTTTGACAGCCATTTTTCTTTCTCTCACTACATAACTTCTAGTTGGGATGTATTAACTCTTCCCTATAAAAGGTAAATTAATTTGCACCCAGATCTTACTTTTTAATCTTTTTTATATTTCTAACTTTTCTGTTTATATTCTTTCTAAAACAGCAATTTTTTGTGGGCAGGGGAGTATTAGTATTGAACTCATGGACACTCAATCACTGAGCCATATCCCCTGTCCTATTTTGTCTTTTATTTAGAGACAGGGTCTCACTGAGTTGCATAGTGCCTCATTTATTTGCTGAGATTGGCTTTGAACTTGTGATCCTCCTGTCTCAGTCTCCTGAGCCGCTGGGATTACAGGCATGCGCCACAATGCCCAGTTTAAAATGGCAATTAATTAAGCTTCTATTCTTAACTTCTTCTATCATTAAAATGTACCACTGGCATTAATAATACAGCAACTAAGTACTTATTAGTTCAGAATCAAACTGAAGGATTGAACCCATAGTAAAAGAAAGTCATCTTTTAATTTACATCTGTATCTATCACTTAAACATTAAATACATTTTTAAACAGGCATTGAGCTGAAAACTTTTTATGAATTAAGAAAGGGGTGGTTGAAACTAGAATCCTCAATAAAATTTTTTTTAATTTTTTTTTTTTTTTTTTGTTCATTTGTTTTTTCTGTACTGGGGAATGAACCCAGGGGTACTTAACCACTGAGCCACATTCCCAGTCCTTTATATATTTTATTTAGAGACAGGGTCTCTCTGAGTTGCTTAGGACTTAAGTTGCTGAGGTTAGCTTTGAATTGCAATCCTTCTGCCTCAGCCTCCTCAATACAATTTTTAATTAGTTGCTTTTATTATTTTCTCATGTCATACTACTGCTTTTTAAATATTTACTATTCACTTATATTTTCTGTTTCTACCTTAAAATAATTGCTCTTTCTTCGGAGTTCTGTATAGCAGTTGATGTATCAATCTGGTCCCTGTTCATTGTCATTCATCAAATAGTTTAAATATCTAGTTCAGCATCCTGTGGCACATTTGAAAGATTTACCCACTAAACATAGAAGCCAGTACTTCTCTATTGAGCCCCAACTTGCTGGAGAGACTAGAAAGTTAAAAACAAAACAAAACTCTACATTGTCTAACTTTTCTTTCTGCTTACATTCTAGAACACTGAATGGAAGCAGGCAAGATCAGCCAGATGCCAGAGCTATTGATTTTGCTGATGAGAATCATAGCGTAGAGTCCTTGGTTGAAACCTGCTGTTCTGGGATGGTTTCCTATTCTTGAGTTGTGAAAGAAGCTGGGTTCTTGTGGTTTGAGGGCAACAGTTGTCTTGCTGAATTCAATTACAGTTTTAGGAGTCATACTGGATATCCAAGTAAAGTCTGCTTTTGTATACTTTCCTACTCCTTCATGATAACCAAATTCCCTCTGTTAAATCCTTTTCTGTAAGTTGTTTAGCATGATTTTTTTGTTACCTGAAAATAACCTTTGTTCAACACATATCCCTTATTTTATAAAACTGTTATTCTTAGTATTAGTATTTTACGAAGTCATCTCTATTGAATTTTAGAAATTGATTTAAATGAGACAGTCGGACAGTAAGCAAATATTTCACTAGTTTCACATTTACTCATATCATCGAATGTCTAATTCATCTTATCCATAAATATTAAACATATACAAATCAAAGTAAACCTATCAGAATGAATAAATATACCTTGTCTTCTCGAATTCTTTGCATTACATGGACTTACATATTTCCAATTTTAGTCTATGTTTTATGTACTTCTCTCTATATAAAATAGGTATTGAATTTTGCTAGAATTTGAAAGGAAAATATTATCTCATAAACACATTCTCTGGGACTAATGGCTTACACTTCTTTCTAAATTTGACACTTCTAATTATGAAGAGTATGTTTTCATTGCCATTTGCTCATCATTTAAATGCAGTATCTTGACAGTTGCTGGAGGCATATGTATGGCCCTGGAGTGTCTTGATTATATGCTAATGAGCAATTTTTGCCTTGAAACTTAGGTCAGAATAGACTGCTTTGAAAGGCACACTTTTCTGGATGGTTCATTGGATACTGTAAATGTCATTCTTATGAATGTTTCACACTTATTGTGTGTGTGTGTGTGTGTGTGTGTGTGTGTGTGTATTGATTGATTTTGCAAACATGAAATTCAGGATCAAAGAAGAGAAACCGATCTGAAAATTCTGCCACTTAAGAAGGAAAGACCTTAGAATTTCTTGGATTGTATCTCACTTCACAGTTAGTAGTCATTTTGAGAGAGAGGCACCAACATAAGTTTTCTAAGTACTAAGAAGAAAACTATAGATATAATATTTGATTTTATAAAAACTTAAAATATTAGTTAATTATTTTAAATGATTGTCTCTTATGCTCAGTGCTTCAGATGTAAGGTTTAAGATAGCAGGATGATTATATAGGACTGACAAGCTAATAAAAACCCCAAACACACGCACATGCATGTGCACGCACACACACACACACACACACACACACACACACACTATTGTGGCACATAGGAGGCTCAAGTTTCCATGTGAATAAAATTAAGTGCTTTATATTAAAATTGCCTTACTAAATTGAATGAGATTCCAATTTTCAGTGATATGTTGGAAACATTGGTTCAAAAAGAATACTTATATCCAAGGTGATATAAAAGTTATTAGGTGAAGGCATTGTAAGATCTGTGTCATACCTGGAGTCACATATACAAATTTTAAAATTTATTTCTTTCTCAAGTTGGGTATCATGAGAATACATAGCCGCTTGTCTGAAACAGGTTAGCAAAAGACAGAATACTTCAGTTAAATGGTGATATTTCTACATTAGACTGCTTATTTTTTTTCTGTTTTTTTTCTACATTTTTTAATTGGTACATTACAGTTGTATATAATGTTGGGATTTGTTGTTGCATATACAGAGATAAGGACTTACCGTGTGTGTGTGTGTGTGTGTGTGTGTGTGTGTGTGTGTGTTTATAAAGAGACAATGGGTGTGAGACTTGGGCTGGTGATTGACAAACTCTACATTTTGCTTTTGGACTCAAATGATTACCAGAAGTTACTGGCATATCTTCCACGTGAGGACACTAAAACATATTCCTGCTTCTATTGTGTCTAAAAGAGAAAGCATTGGTGAGTTAGGAGGAGCGCGTTTTTTTCTAGGACATTCATATGAAGGAATGCACCTGAGTTGAACCATCTCTTTAATATAAATAATAATAAACAAGCAACTTCATTTTTTTATTATTGTAAACAAATGGGATACATGTTGTTTCTCTGTTTGTACATGGAGTCAAGGCATACCATTTGTGTAATCATAAATTTACATAGGGTAATGTTGTTTGATTCATACTGTTATTTTTTTCCCTTCCCCCCCATCCCTCCCACCCCTCTTTTCCCTCTATACAGTCTTTCCTTCCTCCATTCTTACCACCCTCCTTATCCCTAACCCTAAACCTAACCCTAAACCTAACGCTAACCCCTCCCACCCCCTATTATATGTCCTCATCCACTTATCAGTGAGATCATTCGTCCTTTAGTTTTTTGAGATTGGCTTATCTCACTTAGCATGATATTCTCCAGTTTCATCCATTTGCTTGCAAATGCCATAATTTTATCATTCTTCATGGCAGAGTAATATTCCATTGTATATATATGCCACAGTTTCTTTATCCATTCATCAACTGAAGGGCATCTAGGTTGGTTCCACAATCTGGCTATGGTGAACTGAGCAGCATTGATGTGGCTGTATCTCTGTAGTATGCTGATTTTAAGTCCTTTGGGTATAGGCCAAGGAGTGGGATAGCTGGGTCAAATGGTGGTCCATTCCAAGCTTTCTGAAAAATCTCCATACTGCTTTCCAGAGTGGCTGCACTAATTTGCAGCCCCACCAGCAATGTATAAGTGTACCTTTTTCCCCACATGCTTGTCAACACCTATTGTTGCTTGTGTTCTTGATAATCGCCATTCTAATTGGGGTGAGATGAAATCTTAGGGTAGTTTTGATTTGCATTTCTCTTATTGCTAGAGATGTTGAACATTTTTTCATATATCTGTTGATTGCTTGTATATCTTCTTCTGTGAAGTGTCTGTTCATTTCCTTAGCCCATTTGTTGATTGGATTATTTGTCTTCTTGGTGTAGAGGTTTTTGAGTTCTTTATAGATTCTGGAAATTAGCGCTCTATCTGAAGTATGAGTGGCAAAGATATTCTCCCACTCTGTAGGCTCTCTCTTCACATTACTGATAGTTTCCTTTGCTGACAGAAAGCTTTTTAGTTTGAATCTATCCCAGTTGTTGATTCTTGCTTTTATTTCTTGTGCTATGGGAGTCCTGTTGAGGAAGTCTGATCCTAAGTCAACAAGTTGAAGGTTTGTACCATTATATTGACTACTGTTATGAAAATGATTATATCCAATTAAATAAAAGCAGTCTTAGTATTTTATTTTCAAAATCATGGAAAGAAGTCATTTCTTTAGAAATGCCAATTTAAGGTCACAGATCTTCTAAAACAAAAGTGCACAGTTTAAATATTCATGTTGAGCAGCTGGAACTTGCCCTATAGTAACATAAACGTATTTTGATATTTGAATTTAAGGTTTATTCAAATATTCATGTTACATGTTACTCTCCACTGAATACTCGCACCCTAGGTTACTTATACTGAAAACATTGCATGGTTCTGAGAGAAAAAGACAATTATTTTATCAATAGTTTTTATTTTTTATATTTTAAAATTTCATACGTATTTCCACATTAATTTGGTTACCTAGGACTAGTAATAAGGTCATTGTGTCAACAGATACACTAAAATATGTATTATATGTCATATTTCTTATAATTTTAACACTGAATAATCTCCACAGGATATTAGGAAAGAATTGCAAAGTTAGCACCAAGTGAAATAGAAAGTAGTTAACATTATGGTACATTAAAACTGATTAACAAAGTAGAAAATTCAGCATCAAGAATGAACAATGATCCAAAGGAGCAATAAAATAGCATCTCTTAGGCATTTATGAAAAGCAAGATTGTGGAGGAAGGAATTAACATGGGATTATCCCTTTTAATCACACCATATTTCTATGCAATCATCTTTAAAATGCATGTTGAGGCAACCGGAACTCAGAGAACCTGAGGTGTCCATGATCACGTAACAATACACAGAGTTATTATGATAACCTCTGTTAACCATATCAGCTATCTCTTTTTCTGGGAAAACCTCTAAACCTTCCTGAAGATTGGGAGTGTATTGTGGATAGTCTGATTAACAGACTACGAGGAAAGCGACACTACACTTTCTGTCTGTTGGGAGACTGTTTTCCACATCTTTTTCATTGAGGCTGTTTGTCACTGAGGCCTTAAAATGATTTAGTACGGGAGTGAGATAGAAGAAGTCTCTGTCTCTGTGCTTTGGAATAAATAATTGTGCTGTCTCAAAATTCACATATTCTAATCTCAAAATGATGGTTTTAGATGATAGAATCTTTGGAAAGAAGATTAGGTCATGAGGATGATTGCTCATGAATGGTAATAGTGCCCTTATAAAAGAAGTGCAAAAGAGATCCCTCACCTTGTGCCCCATAAAAGCACACAGTGAGGTTTCACCTATGAAGCAGGAAATGGATCCTGACCCTGACTATATTTGAATATGAACTTTTCAACCTTGTTATTGGAATTACTAGCCTCCAGAAATGTGAAAAAAAATTGTATTGCTTTTAATCTATCCAGTGTATGGTATTTTGCTATAGTATTCCAAGGGAACAAAAACAATGAATCATAATTGCTTTCTGAGCACATACACAATATATTATTCAACTTAGAATGATAGAGACCAAAACTGTTTGTGCTAAGTGAATGGAATTTTAGGTTATGCTGGTTAATTGAACAGATCTGACTATCTTGGGTAAAATATAAAAAGAAAAATATTTTACTTTCGTGGTATTATTATATAGTAAGAAGAAATTACATCTAACATAGTAGAGTGAGTATATTTTAAATACAACCTACTGAACTGGACAATATGGTAGTAACCAGTCCCATGTGTCAATTTCAAGTTAATTAGAATTATGAAATTAAAAATCTAGCAAATTACCCGTTAGTCAAATCACAATTGCTCAATAGACAAAATTTGCTAGTGACTACTAAATTAAACACTCAGAAGATTTTTAATATCACAGCCTTTCTTGAATAGAGATGATGAGAGTACAACTAGAGAATTATTCCTGTTCTTCTCTTTTTGTATTCAAAGTACTGGTATCACACCAGTATTAAGAGGACATTGAAACAGCTTCCAAAATTCACTTGCATCATAAAATATTTTGAGAAAGACTGTGCAGTGGTGAAAAATATATAGTTATTTAGGGAAACAAATGAGAAAAAAGTCATGGGTTTACTCTTCAAATATTCCTTTGCCTTTTGGAAAAAATATGAATGCATATACACATATATGTACATATATATATATATTATCAAATATCACATGTCATATCATTTTATGGAAAACTTTAGAATTTAAATAATTTCCCAAATCATACAAAACTACCAAGTTAATATTTGATCTTTGTTATGTGCAAACATTCAAAAGTCACACTCATTCTACTTTCCTTTTTATTAGCATCCATGCTAATAGAAGTTCATTGCATATAGAAAAAAACAATTAGAAGCAGAGGTAACTTTTTTAACTAAAGTAAAATCTCAAAAGATTGATTTATTATTATTATTTTTAAATCTGTGTGTGTGACTGTATTCTCAAATGAAAAAGGTGGAGGAAATAAATTGAATGTTCAAAAGAAGTAAATAAATGGAAAATAGGAAATTTCCTGAGCCAAAATAAAAACCAACTAAGGTAGAAATAATTTGTGTCCTTTTTAAGCACTGTTTAGCATCTTTTGAAACTATCTCAGCAAAGATTTAACATTTCTTTTTCTTTTCGAACCAACTCTTCATATCAATTAACAAATTGAAAATAATTTTTAAGAAATAAATACCGAGGTTTCAAGATGGCGGACAAGAGGGTGGCTGCATTTCATATTGCTCCAGGACGCAGGATTCAAAAGAGGAGATAGTGAGAGACTTGGGACCAACTCAAAGCCACTGGGTTAGTCCCTCCCATTGGGGAGGCGTCCCGGATGGGGCGGTAGCCCCAGAATGCAGGGAACTTTGTGAAGTGGAGTTGCTCGGCGAGACGCCCCTCCCCCTGCTGGAGCGGTAAACACGGACAACTGGGATCATCGTAGAGGAGGTGGCTCAGCACAGCGCTTGGACTCGGACAACCACTGGGGCTCTGGGCGGTTGCCTGAGGAGGAGCTGCGTGGCAAGCTGTTTGGACTCAGAGGTACCGCTTCTGAACACTGGGGGGCTGCTCGAGGAAGAGGAGGAGCACGGCGGGTCGCTTAGTCTAGGAGTGACTGCATCAGAGCTCCGGGTGGCTGCTCAGAGGAGGAGGTGAGTGGTGAGTTGTTTGGACGCAAAGCAACCGCTCCTGAACACCAGTGGCCTGCCTGGAGGAGGAGTGCGGTGGGTCGCTTGGTCTCGGAGACGGAAAGTGAGTTGCTTGGACTCCTAGTGACTGCATCGGAACACTGGGCGGCTGTATGGAGGAAGAGGCGTGTGGTGGGTCTCTGGGTCTTGGAGCTATTGTACGGGGCTCCAGGTGGCGGCTCAGAGGAGGGGCCGCATAGCCAGGCGATTAGGTGCAGAGCAGGGTCCCAGGACCTAGGCGTCTTCTTGGTGGAAGAACCGCACAGAGACATGCATAGGGGCAGAGCGAAGTTTCCAGGACTGCGGGCAACTTCTCTGAGGAGAGGCAGCCTAAGGAGACTCATCTGCGAAAGGGTGAGGCTCCCAGGCCCAGGAGGTAGGTCCAGGTCCCTGGGAACATTGCAGAGGAAGGCAGCCCAGCCCAGGTGGTAGTTGTAGATTGAGGGGAACCTCTAGGAGGGGAACTGACCAGCGAGACCTCCCCACCGGGTGAGTCTTCCCTGCCAGGTGAGGTTTTCCCACAAGGACGGTAAAATCAGAGACAACAGGCACAAACAGGCATTGCCTCAGTCTGCAGCCTAGTTCCCCTTTGGATGACCATTGGTCAACAAGTGGAGGCACCTCTGCCTACTATCAAGGAATATACACCACCTCAGGGTCACCAACCCTAGAGAGGCAGCTTCCTTGTGGAGCACCGCATTATCAACTTCCTTCAAGACTTCAGGCTACTGAGGGATAA
Source organism: Sciurus carolinensis (assembly GCF_902686445.1). NCBI lineage: Eukaryota > Metazoa > Chordata > Mammalia > Rodentia > Sciuridae > Sciurus > Sciurus carolinensis. Next base: position 119,463,284 of record NC_062221.1, on the reverse strand, counting down.
GAGGGGATATACTAGCAATCTTCAGGGACATTATAAGTCAATAGAGGAAATCTGCAATATCTTAAGGACCCACTGATTCCTGAACAATATGAGAAAACAAGGGAAGAAAATGCCCCAAACAAATCTAGATGTTACATCAATAAAATCCAACGACAGCATGGCAGAAGAAATGACAGAAAGGGAGTTCAGAATGTACATAGTTAAAATGAACAGGGAAGCAAACAATGAGATGAAAGAGCAAATGCAGGCATTGAATGATGAGATGAAAGAGCAATGCAGGCATTAAATGATCGCACCAATCGACAGTTAAAAGAGCAAATACAGGAAGAAAAAGATCATTTCTATAAAGAGTTAGAGATATTGAAAAAAAACAAACAGAAATCCTTGAAATGAAGGAAACAATAAACCAAATTAAGAACTCCATAGAAAGCATAACCAATAGGATAGAACACCTGGAAGACAGAACCTCAGATATTGAAGAAAAAATATTTAACCTTGAAAACAAAGTTGAACAAACAGAGAAGATGGTAAGAAATCATGAACAGAATCTCCAAGAACTATGGGATATCATGAAAAGGCCAAATTTGAGAATTATTGAGATTGAGGAAGGCTTAGAGAAACAAACCAAAGGAATGAACAATCTATTCAATGAAATAATATCAGAAAATTTCCCAAATCTGAAGAATGAAATGGAAAATCAAGTTCAAGAGGCTTATAGGACTCCAAATACGCAAAATTACAAGAGACCCACACCAAGGCACATTATGAAAATACCTAACATACAAAATAAAGACAGAATTTTAAAGGCTGTGAGAGAAAAGAACCAAATTACATTCAGGGGGAAACCAATACAGATATCAGCAGATTTTTCAATCCAGACCCTAAAAGCTAGAAGGGCCTGGAACAACATTTTTCAAGCTCTGAAAGAAAATGGATGCCAACCAAGAATCTTATACCCAGCAAAACTTACCTTCAAATTTGACGATGAAATAAAATCATTCCATGATAAACAAAAGCTAAAAGAATTTACAAAAAAAAAAAAAAGCCAGCATTACAGAACATTCTCAGCAAAATATTCCATGAGGAAGAGATAAAAAATAAAGATGCAAATCAGCAAAAGGAGGTATTATCCTAAAGGAACTGTCAAATAAAGGAGGAACAAAGTTGTGTCAAAAAATAAATAAATAAATAAAATTTAAAAAATGAACCAATGACCGGGAATACAAATCATATCTCAATAATAACCCTGAATGTTAATGGCCTGAATTCATCAATCAAAAGACATAGACTGGCAGATTGGATTAAAAAGAAAGATCCAACAATATGTTGCCTGCAAGAGACTCACCTCGTAGAAAGAGATACCCATAGACTAAAGGTGAAAGGATGGGGAAAAACATACCATGCACATGAACTCAGCAAAAAAGCTGGAGTATCCATCCTCATTTCAGATAATGTGGACTTCAAGCCAAAGTTAGTCAGAAGGGATAAAGAAGGACATTTCATACTGCTTAAGGGAAGCATAAATCAGCAAGATATAACAATCATAAACATCGATGACCCAAACAGTGTCTCATCCATGTATGTCAAACAAATCCTTCTCAATTTTAGAAACCAAATAGACCATAACACAATAATACTAGGTGATTTTAACACGCCTCTCTCACCACTGGACAGATCTTCCAAACAAAAATTGAACAAAGAAACCATAGATCTCAATAACACAATCAATAATTTAGACTTAACAGACATTTATAGAATATACCATCCAACCAAGAGCGAATACACTTTCTTCTCAGCAGCACATGGATCCGTCTCTAAAATAGACCATATATTATGTCACAAAGCTAATGTTAGCAAATAAAAGAAGATAGAGACACTACCTTGTATTCTATCAGATCATAATGGATTGAAGTTAGAAATAAATAAAAGAGTAAAAAACAGAAACGACTCCAACACCTGGAGTTTGAACAATATGCTATTATATGATGAATGGATAACAGAAGATATTAGGAAGGAAATTTAAAAATTCTTAGAGGTAAATGAGAACAAAGAAACATCATATCAAAATCTCTGGGACACTATGAAAGCAGTACTTAGAGGAAAATTTATTTCATGGAGTGCATTTAATAAAAGAAGTAAAACTCAACAAATAAATGACCTAACACTACAGCTCAAAGCCCTAGAAAAAGAAGAACAGACATACACCAAAAGTAGTAGAAGACAGGAAACAGTTAAACTCAGAGCTGAAATCAACAAAATTGAAACAAAAGAAACAATACAAAAAATTGACAAAATAAATAGTTGGTTCTTTGAAAAAATAAACAAAATTGATAAACCTTTAGCCACACTAACAAAGAGAAGATGAGAGAAAATCCAAATTACTAAAATTTGGAATGAACAAGGAAATATCACAACAGACACGATTGAAATAGAAAACATAATTAGAAGCTATTTTGAAAATCTATACTCCAACAAAATAGAAAATTTCGAAGACATCAACAGGTTTCTAGAGACATATGAATTGCCTAAACTGAACGAGGAGAACATACACAATTTAAATAGACCAATTTCAAGTAATGAAATAGAAGAAGTCATCAAATCCTACCAACAAAGAAAAGTCCAGGAACAGATGGGTTCTCAGCCGAGTTCTACAAAACCTTTAAAGAAGAGCTCATTCCAACACTTCTCAAAGTATTCCATAAAATAGAAGAGGAGGGAACCCTCCCAAACTCATTCTATGAAGTCAATATTACCCTGATACCTAAACCAGACAGAGACACATTGAGGAAAGAAAATTTCAGACCAATATCCTTAATGAACATTGACGCAAAAATTCTCAACAAAATTTTAGCAAATTGCATACAAAAACATATTAAAAAGATAGTGCACCATAATCAAGTGGGTTTCATCCCAGGGATGCAAGGTTGGTTCAACATCTGGAAATCAATAAATGTAATTCACCATATCAACAGACTTAAAGTCAAGAATCACATGATTATTTCAATAGATGCAGAAAAAGCATTTGATAAAATACAGCATCCCTTCATGCTCATAACACTAGAAAAAATAGGGATAGTGGGAACATTCCTTAACATTGTAAAGGCCATCTATGCTAAGCCCATGGCTAATATCATTCTAAATGGTGAAAAACTGAAAGCATTCCCCCTAAAAACTGGAACAAGGCAGGGATGCCCTCTTTCACCACTTCTATTCAATATCGTCCTTGAAACTCTAGCCAGAGCAATTAGACAGACCAAAGAAATTAAAGGGATATGAATAGGAAAAGAAGAACTCAAACTATTCCTATTTGCTGATGACATGATTATATATTTAGAGGAACCGGGAAATTCCACCAGAAAACTTTTAGAACTCATAAGTGAATTCAATAAAGTAGCAGGTTACAAGATCAATGCTCATAAATCCAATGCATTTTTATACATAAGTGATGAATCTTCAGAAAGAGAAGTTAGGAAAACTACCCCATTCACAATAGCATCAAAAAAAAATAAAATACTTGGGAATCAATCTCACAAAAGAGGTGAAAGACCTCTACAATGAGAACTACAGAACACTAAAGAAAGAAATTAAAGAAAACCTTAGAAGATGGAAAGATCTCCCATGTTCTTGGATAGGAAGAATTAATATTGTCAAAATGGATATACTACCAAAAGTGCTATACAGATTCAATGCAATTCCAATTAAAATCCCAATGATGTACCTTACAGAAATAGAGCAATATGAAATAGAGTGATATGAAATAAAGCAATTATGAAATTCATCTGAAGAATAAAAAACCCAGAATAGCTAAAGCAATCCTTGGCAGAAAGAGTGAAGCAGGGGGTATCGCAATACCAGATCTTCAACTCTACTGCAAAGCAATAGTAACAAAAACAGCATGGTATTGGTACCAAAATAGAAAGGTGGATCAATGGTACAGAATAGAGGACATGGACACAAACCCAAATAAATACAATTTTCTCATACTAGACAAAAGGGCCAAAAATATGCAATGGAGAAAAGATAGCCTCTTCAACAAATGGTGCTGGGAGAATTGGAAATCCATATGCAACAGAATGAAACTAAACCCATATCTCTCACCATGCACAAAACTAAACTCAAAATGGATTAAGGACCCCAGAATCAGACCAGAGACCTTGCATCTTATAGAAGAAAAAGTAGGTCCAGAACTTCAACATGTTGGCTTAGGACCAGACTTCCTCAACAGGACCCCCATAGCACAAGAAATAAAAACAAGAATCAATAACTGGGATAGATTCAAACTAAAAAGCTTTCTCTCAGCAAAGGAAACTATCAGCAATGCAAAGAAAGAGCCTACAGAGTGGGAGAAAATCTTTGCCAATCCTACTTCAGATAGAGCACTAATCTCCAGAATCTATAAAAAAGTCAAAAAACTCTACACCAAGATTGCAAATAATCCAATCGACAAATGGGCTAAGGAAATGAATAGACACTTCACAGAAGAAGATGTACAAGCAATCAACAAACATATGGAAAAATGTTCAACATCTGTAGTAATAAGAGACATGCAAATCAAAACCACCCTAAGATTCCATCTCACCCCAATTAGAATGGCGATTATCAAGAATACAAGCAACAACAGGTGTTGGCGAGGATGTGGGGAGAAAGGTACACTCATACATTGCTGGTGGGGCTGCAAATTAGTGCAGCTACTCTGGAAAGCAGTGTGGAGACTCCTTAGAAAACTTGGAATGGAACCACCATTTGACCCAGCTACCCCACTCCTTGGCCTATACCCAAAGGACTTAAAATCAGCATATTACAGAGAAACAGCCACATCAATGTTCATAGCTGCTCAGTTCACCATAGCGAGATTGTGGAACCAACCTAGATGTCCTTCAATTGATGAATGGATAAAGAAACTGTGGTGTATATATATACAATGGAATATTACTCAGCCATAAAGAATGATAAATTTATGGCATTTGGAGGCAAATGGATGAAATTGGAGAATATCATGCTAAGTGAGATAAGCCAATCTCAAAAAACCAAAGGACTAATGATATTGCTAATAAGTGGATGATGACACATAATGGGAGGTGGGAGGGGTTAGTGTTTAGGGTTAGAGTTAGGGTTAGGGAGGGGGGCAAGAATGGAGGAAGGAAGGACGGTATAGAGGGAAAAGAGGGATGAGAGGGGTGCGGGGGAAGGGGAAAAATAACAGAATGAATCAAACAACTTTACCCTATGTAAATTTATGATTACACAAATGGAATGCCTTTATGCCATGTAGAAACTGAGAAACAACATGTATCCAATTTGTTTACCGTAAAAAAAAAGAAATAAATACCTTACAAATTATCTGAAACACATTTCTTGAATTTCTTAGTGTTCTAGTTTTGCTTCAGATTCTACTATTATCCATTCTTAATAGAAAAACTATTATGAAATCTATTTAAAAAATACCTGAGGAGAAAAAGCAGTTCCTCCCTCCAATTAATACCCACTTTAATGGAAAAGGTAAGTGGACCATATTAGTCCCTTGTTTCAACCTTCTCCTATGATCAAATAATGCACTCCTGGTACGACATGTGAAGGCTCCATTCTTGACTCTTGATCTGTACCATAGCAAGGAATGAGGCTATTAGAAAAAGTCCCTCATCTATAGAAGGACATCTAGGTTGGTTCCAATATCTAGCATTGTGAATTGAGCTGCCATAAACATTGATGTAGCTGTGTCACTGTAGTATGCTGTTTTAAGTAATCTCCATACTATTTTACAGAGTGGCCTAGATGCCTTCCAATAGATGAATGGATAAAGAAATTGTGGTATATATACACATTGGAATATTATTCAGCCATAAAAAAGAATAATATTATGTCATTTGCAGGTAAATGGATGGATTGAGAATATCATGCTAAGTGAAATAAGCCAATCCCAATAAAACCAAAGGCTGACTGATTTCTCTGATAAGTGGATGATGATACATAACAGGAAGTGGGGGGCAGGCAAGAATGGAGGAAGGATGGATTGTATAGAGGAAAATGAGGGATGGGGAGGGGGTGGGGGAAAAGAAAGATAATAGAATGAGACAAATATCATTACCTGATGTATATGTATGATTACACAAATGGTGTGACTCTACTTTGTGTGCAACCAGAGAAATGAAAGTTGTACCCCATTTGTGTAAAATTAATAAAAAATAAAAAAAGAAGTCTGTCCTGTATTGGAGGGACATTGCATCATTGATAGTATCTGGAATTATCTGTATAGACTGACAGTGGAATAAATAGAACAGATTTTGGTTTTCTTGTGGTCTTCCTTTATTTTCTATTTAAAATGTATTTCCTAATTCCCTGAACCATTTTCAAACATCTACCCATGTCTTGGTGACCTCTCACATTAGTCACGTGGGCCTGCTCACGACATGTGTCTCGAGACTGGCTCATCTACAGTATGGAGGAAATCAAATATCTTCTGTAACAAATCAACGATTTCTATGAAAATTCAGCAGCTTATACTAGTATACTATGATTATCTTACATCAGGTTAGACCCTCTGATATAGATTTCCATTTTAACTGACTCTTGATTTAGTTTCATTTACCCCGGGAGATGTCTTCATTTATTTGCTCTGTTCAATAATTCTTTAGGTGTTTGTTTTGTAGCTTAGAATCTTTCTAATATTCTTGAGGGCACAGTTTTTATAAACCTGCCAGCAAACATAACAATAAATCATTTTATAATTCAGTATCAATTACCAGATTTTCTAACTATGGAAAATATAGCTCTAAGAAGGCTGAGCATGACATAAAAACATTACTAAATTAAAATATTTGAAATAATAATTTATTCCTCAGTTCATTTAAAAAGCATGATTTTAAATGTGGCTATGGAAAAACAGTTGGTAAACCCCACATTTCAACAGAATATACATCAGAACCAAGAAATGATGGAACTTTATGCAAGTCAAATTCTTTTCTATAGGAAAAAATAGATTATAAAAAGAATAAAATAATGCAAAGTGAACAGCAGTGATTCACTGCACAGTAAAATTGTCAGAGGTAGAATGTACAATTAATCTGTAATAGTTTTTCTTTGCTCTTTAATTAATTACCATTGAGGTCAAGAAATATCTTTTAATTTTCTTCTACCTTTGCTATACTCTTTATATTACATTCCTATCACTTCAGATTCTCCATAGTATCTCCCAAACTAATGGACTAATCACTGAGAAAACTGCAGACTAAACAAAAAGACAATCCATTCTGGATTGGTTTATAAACTTATTGAACAATACAGAATAACTCAAAGAATATTACATTGTACTCTTTAAAAATGAAAAACATGGGTTCAATGATTGGTCTCAAGGAAATCAACATGGCAAGGTGAATACTCAAAAGTTTTTGAAAAGAAATCATTTTCTTTCCAATTTCAAACTCTTTTTTCCCTCTCTTTCTGCTTTGTGAGGAATTCACAACTTTGCTAATTGCCTATCTCCAAATATAGATTTCAGTGTCCTTTTCTTTTTCTTTATCTCAGTCCTTACTTTTGGGCTCAATTTAAAGGAAACTAAGGAATGCTATGAGTACTGTGAGTCTCCAAGAGAAGAAAATGATTGAGACAACATCATTGAATTAAATAAAAAATACATTTATCTTTAATGTGGGGAGGTTACTACAAACATATAGTAACATTTGGAAAAATTTTGATCAATTTTATCTCAGGAATATAATAGTATTTCTTTATGTAGTAGTACTATATCATAATAATGTTCCACTTGGGGAGTGGGAGGGGGCAAGAATGGAGGAAGGAGGGACTGTATAGAGGGAAAAGAGGGGTGGGAGGGGCGGGGGGGAAGAAAAAAAATAACAGAATGAATCAAACACCATTACCCTAGGTAAATGTATGATTACACAAATGGTATGCTTCTACTTCATGTACAAACAGAGAAACAAGATGTATCCCATTTGTTTACTATAAAAATAAATTTAAAAAATTTCAAACACTGATTAAAAAATTTTAAAAAATTAAGTTTCATGGTGTGTGCATAATTATTTGTTGCTTTATTAAAATATTCATATCAAATTTAATTAATATCTATTACATGATGGGAGAAAATGTTCAGTAAAACAGTGATTGAAGAAATGAGGGCATTGGAATTCAACAGAACAAAATTTAAATTTAACTTTGCAGATTATTACTGCATTTGTTACTACATATTCAACTTATCTAAACATTTGTTTCATTATCTCTAAAGTGAGGATGTCACTAAATGTCTCGTCTTATAGAACTCTACTGAGGATTTAATTCATAAGGTACATAAAGTGACACTTACAGGTTCTATAGAACATTTTACTGTTCTACAAATTCCTAGTATATTTTTAGTTATGAGTTCTAATTCTGTATTAATTTTGAGAACAATCAATTTCAACACATTCTCAATCAACTAGGTATAAACTTCATCAACAAACATGGTCATTTGATTATTTAATGTATTTACTTTTGTGGTTATAAGCCTGTGTGTAACCAAGTAAAGTTAAATTGTGCTGTGGTTCAGAGATTGCATTGTGGTTTGAATTCAGAAAAAAGTGGAAGAGGTAGAAGACCTAACTATCCAACATGCAAATTAGTATAGGCACACTGAACTAAAATGAGATAAAACACATGGATCAGTAGACAGTATATTTACATTTCAATTAGAATGCTATCTGACTGTGCTTCACTTACTACCTTCTAACTTTCTTAAGATGTAATAAGTGCTATAAGATTTCTGTATTTGATGGGAGCATTATTGAATGGACTCATTTTTTAAAATGATGGGAACACCATAAAAATGTTTTAAAGGATATACATCATAGCTATAATGAAGACATATTGGATGAAAATGTATTTTGTTTTCAATAACTTAGATCAAGGACAAAAGTGAAATGTAAAACCTGCACTTTATTTCCAAAACCTACCCATTCATTTAACAGTTTGAATAAAATAGCATGGTCCATCATGTTGATATTTCTGTTTCAAGTTTTACTGACTTGTAGTTTTTATTTTAATAACACATTTATTTCATTTTATATGTGAATAAAAGTCTTATACCTAAGAAACTTTTGTTTTTCTTTTACTTTGTGATTATATAAATAGCATTCTATAAAATATTAAGGATAATATCCTGATTTCAGCTTACAGATAATTCACTTTCCTATAACCAATAATTAAAGCAAACTAACAGTCTAATAATTGATCTTTAGCACATTGAAAAATTATGAAAACTTTGTGCAACCATTTGAGCCTTTTAAGTATCTGTTTTCTTAGGTTGGTAAGAGTCACCTTTTTTTTTCCAGCAATGTTTTCCCCATCCTAAGTTTTTTCAGCATATAGGCCTTTTTTAATATCAAGAATTTCAAACTCCACAGGATAGATTATCTGGAGTTAAATAAAATAAAGAATAAAAAAAGAAAATATCTTTCACTTTTTAAAAGTAAAAATACACTCTTTCAATATTTCTCTCAAATTAGAATCATTTATAGGTTAAAATAATATGGCATAATGATGTCTATTGCATATCCTGCTTGTGAAAGAAAATGAGAGAAAGCAGTAGGCTATCTTTTACAATTGTATTATGAAACACGATTTAGGAAAGCTACACATGGATAGGAAGAAGAGAAGATTGTGTGAGGATAAAAGAAAGACATTGGAAACAGAAAAAGTACCAAGAATAAAGGATGAGTCAAGATGTGCTAAGAAGAAAGAGGAGGATCAAGACCAATGGAAGGGAGCAAGCCAATTGGGGTTAGGCACTCAGTAACTCCCTCAAGTAGCAAAGTATGCCTGGATTTACCAAAAACATTGAGATGTGGTTTTGTGCCCAGCTCTGTGTTAGATGCTGAGTATTTAGTAGGGAATACGTTTGCTTATAATCTACGAAAGAGATATTAATCAATTGAATGATTAATATCTGTGCATATCAGTAATTTTACACATATTACCAAAGAAAATGGAGAAAACCTACTTTTTAGCAAATTCTAAAGACAAGCTTACACTGTTAGGAAAAATTATTTAGAAAACTTTTCTTTATAGTGCCTCTGAGTTTATTCTATACCCATCGAAGTACAGTAGCTGATTATTCTTTACACTCACAACTGAAGTTGTATATATATATATGGGGGAAAAATAAAATAAATTAATTAGATATAAACTATCTCATGTTCTTTAGGTCATCCTTCCAATCATTCATTAATTTGAAAGGGAAGGTTTGAATGTTGATTATTGGCTTTTATTTTAGAATGTCACAAAGTGTATAGTGAAATTATCATTTATATTTTTCTTTGCCATTGCTACTTCATGCCAGCAATACTCAATATATATTTGGAACCATGGATATTTTAAGTATCATGGTCATGTTCTTATCAAATTAGATACAGTATTATGATACAGTTTGATCTTTGTGAAAATGTTATTCAAACAAATTCTAAGCGTGGAAAACAGAGTCCCCTTCTATGCCTGAATCTCCAGCTTTCCTTTGAGTAGTGTCCTCAATTTTATTGTATATGGGGCACATTTAAGAATCTGACTCATAAAGTGATTTTTTTGTATGTCTTCATAAGTTCAAATTCACAATATTTTGAAAAATTTCATTAGCTCCACAAATGCTGTTTAGTTTCTTTTTGAGACTTAATAGGGATCTGCCCAGTACCATAATCTTAGAATCATTTTTACTTCACTGCATTATTAAAGAAAGATTTCTAATGAAAAACATGAGCAAAAAAAACTAGGTCATACCAAATGGAAAAAAAAAATCACTTTTTGTCCATCTCTCTTTAAGCAATCAGAAGAAAATAAATATAATTATGGATGGGTTGTTACAGGAATAGAAAGAAGTGACTGAGCCAGGAAAAAGAAGTGAATAGAAACTAAATTAATGAACCTAAACCTAAAGAATGGAAAGCAACATGAGAGAAAAGTAAAGGATGTCTGGGGCATATGAGATATCATGGGAAGGTCATGATGGAGTCTATGGTGAAGGCACTATGAATAGGGATTCCTTTATCAGGGGATTATATATAGACAGAGTTAGTGAATGGGAAAAGGCTGGGCAGTTGTAACAAGTTTGCATGCATCAGGCTTTGGTGTATGAAACTAGTCATGTAAACCTCTACGGAAGGAGACAGAACAAAGGAAGTTATTGTCCTTGACATGGAGTTGAATCTTTTCCAAATGAGCTCTCTGTTGGCAATAAAGATAATGTACTTGGTTTTCTACTGAGCTCATCTGCAAGATAACCACTACGGAAAATGTGAGTGGAATCATTTAGTTACTCCATGGAATAAAATCTTGCCACTGAGTGTGATACTCCTATGACAGTGTGACAATACAAAGATACATAAATTTTAAGAATAAATCAGGTATTAGGTATTATTGAGGACATATCCTGGAATCTACAAGTAACAGCCATTTGAAATTATTTAATTGGGGCTAGACTACAGCTATAGGATAGTTTTTAAAACCATCACTTAATTATTTTAGAATTGCAAATCTGGAAAGGCTAAGAATTTAAGCAGCATAATTATCTTTTAAATGCTTCAATTTTTATATAATTTATGTTGTTGAAACAATGTTTTTATGTATCATAATACAAGTATATTCTCATCTTAGGATATCCTATACTTAGAGTAAAATCTTAATAGTGAAACCTTAATGACTCATTCATGTTCATAATCACTTATGGCCATTATAGCATAGGTCACTCACAGCTTCTGTTATTTTCAACCATTAAAGACTCTGCTGGGGCCTCTCATTGTTATTTGCTTGACATCCTCTTAATATTTACCAATGGGAACATCACAGATGGCCCAGTTTTCTTCTCGTCTTCTTAATGATGGGTAATTTTTATTTTCATGGGTCCTTCTAGGATACCCTATCTGTAAGTAAGTAGCTACTTAGAAATGGAGAAATCATATTTGAAAAGTCATCACCAATTCATATGCACTAAAAAAATGGTGCAGTACATCAGACACAGACTTCTCAAATTTTAATCCAACAAAAAATGCAAATAAATATGAATTAAATATATATGAAAGCACATTACAATTTTTTCTATTGCTTGGGAATATTTAGGATACAAATAATAAAAATGATATCTTATGGATACTTCTCAATGTAGGCGATGTATCAGTCTATAATTGAACATTCCAAAGAAAGGGGTGACTCTTGGCATAGTATATTTTTGAACTCCAAGTAATATGAAATTTGGTTTCTCTCCATCTTTTCACTTAGTGACTCTATATTACTACATTTTTACACAGGAAACTGTGGTTTTGCAAGATCACTGTCCAACTTTGAGGATTACACCTACATTTGTAGGAGATTCACCCTGGCAGTCACTGTTGAAATCTGTGTTTGCTTTGAGTTGGATTGCATTTTATGTCCAGTGCTGAACATACAGCAGTATTTTAGGTATTGTGAACACTGATTATTTTATTCATGGCCAACAGCAGACCATGTTTGTTTAAAAGGTGAGAAGATGGAGAACAGATCCAGAGTTTTGCAATGAAGATAGTAGTAAAAAATTACCAGAATAATAAAATACAGTGAAAAAATTGATGATTGACCTCAGTGGTGGATAGCTTAGCCAAATGCAGTTAAAGATAATGCATAATGCAGTAAATGTAAATTAATTTATTTATATATATAATTGTATATATTTATTTATTTTGAATTTAAAACTATTAGTGTCTCTATTTTTTATCAATCATTTTGTGCAAACCCAAGGCAACTCTTATCTTAGACCATGGTGCAAAAGATTGTTTTTATTACTTAAAGCACACCCACAATACATATTCTCTCTGAATTTTCACTTTTTAAATATAGAGTATGAATTTTAAAATATTGGCAAAATAATCTGATTTCACAATTCTTCTTTTTGACAGATTTTCTGCCAGTTTTAAAGTAGTGTTTCCCACATCTGTGCATACACTGAATTTTTTAGACACTCATAGAGCATAGTGTTACAGGTTGTCTTCACTTCCTAAAATGCATAAAGTACTTATTCTTAGATTTCTATTTTATTCCTTTAAAACACTGAAAAACTTCTTTTCTAGAAAAATGGTATAGAACTTTTTCTTTTTGTTGGTCCCTGCTCCTCTGCACTAAGTGAAACCTTATACTCTAGAACTAACTGTTGAGATAACAAAGAAGTACTCAAAATGGTAGTGAGGAGAATGGGTAGAAGCCAAGAGGGGAGGAAAACAGAGAGGCACGCACACACAAATACACACACACGTACACACACAAGTACACACACAGAGTTTTTCACTCTCCAACCCAGCAACAGAAAGTAGCCTAGGAAAGTTCTTTCCTCCAGTGAATCCAAAGTTCTTTCTGACACCAGGAGGAGGGACATCAACAAGAAGCCCCAAAAACTTCTTGTCAAATATAGCTGTGCCTCCTTCTCAACCTGATTCTGACACTCCCTTTTACTTTTCAGAGAGATATTCAAAAGTATACTGTAGGAGTAGTAGTGATTACTTGTAGGATATCAACACACCTCTCTGAAGACCTTCATTCTGGGGAAACTTTCCTTGCCCCTCATGTTGAACCAGCAGAGGAAAGCAGAGTGTCATCTCCAACGATAAACCAAGCAGACTGCTATGCTCTGAATGTTTGTCTTCTCCAAATTCACATGATAAAACTGAATCCTTTGTATGATGGTTTACAGAAGTGGGGTCACAGAGAGCTCTTTGACCTCTTCCACCAGGAGGACACAGAAGCTGGCCTTCTCTGAACCAAAAGTTGACCCCCACCATACGGTAGCACTTTGATATTGTGCTTCTGTGTCTACAGAACCATGAAAATGCCTTTCTGTTACATAAAATCCACTCAGTTCATGGTGTTAAGTTAAACTGTAGCATTAAAATAAACCTTAAAAATAAAATTATCTAAACAATTATAGTGAAATGTAAAGTATTTTTGGACAATGTTTGCCTAGATCGCCTTAGTTTTGCATTGAGCTACCAATTCTATTAAAACTCAGCAATTATCAAATACTTAATGAGAATTTATTAAATGCTATTTTTGGAACTCTTTCCCTTTGGTTAAATTCTTTTTCCTCCCTCTTCCTTCCCTTCAATTTTTTTCTTTCCTTCCTTCCTTCATCCTTAAGAATGTGACAAAAGTAATTTATTTTGCTTCTTTTTTCTCCATTTGAAGTTTTAAGATATGATGCAAAAATTTATAACCATAATTTTAAGTATAAATTTTGTTACAACTCCTGCTAATTTTAATGTTCAATTTTCTAGTGAAATACATTAAAATATTTCTAACAGGCAAAACAAATGTCCCACGTCATTTAGAAAGAAATTCAATTTTCTTCACTTTTAAGTATCTCATTATATAAAAAAATGACTGTTCTGTTTATGACCAGGCAATTCTAATAATTGTGCTTCAGTTCTTTGTAACTTATCTCTGATACACATTGAGAAAATTTTGAATTTGAAGCATTGTCTATTTTACACTTAAAAAAAAACTCAATTTTATTTCAGTGTCATAGATTTGTTATCTGAAGTCCTGCTTGCTTTTTTCACCATATTCTATCCATTATTGAAATATTAAGTTTCCAAAATGATTTTAAATAACTTAAAAATGTGTATTTGGACTGTTGGGAGCTCAAGAAATTCTTTTAAAAAATGCAGAAGAAATATTGTAATTTATTATCAATATTATCAATAACATAACCTTTGAAAAATAGAATATGAAAATAAGAGAACTTAGACTAAATTAAGCAAATTTTTTAAAGTGTATTTCATTCATTATCCTTCTGTTGTTTGGATTCTTCCATAAACAAATGGAAAGTCTTTGCTTAGCTTTTAAAAATATCTTAAATTTAAATGCCTTTTTCTTTTGAGGAGAGATGACAATATGACCTTATCAATTGTTCACAGAAGTTATTTTGTTATATTTTGATGAGAGTCATAAGAATGCATATTGCAATTAAATAGCTTCATGGCACAGCTGATAAACAATAAACTGAATGCTTTTGTACAAAATATGACTAGTTTTTTGAAATATACATACCTGTGAAAGGATAAAAACAATAAAGATAATGAATGCATCTTTTACCTCCACAAGTTTTGTGGAACACTTTGTAACCTTTTCTATCCTACCCAATTTTCCCCAGAAAATCACTAATCTTCTTTATGTCACTTTGGATTTTTCATGGCAATAAATAGTATCATATAGCATTTTGTTGTTGTTGTTGTTATTGTTTCTGTCTTTACTCAGCCAAATAATTTTGAGAATTGTCTATTTTTTTTGTATCAACATTTCTTTCATTGGTAGCTAGTATCATGACCATTTTAATTAACCAAATAAAGTTTGTTTCAGAAGAAAGCATACAATCAGGAATAAATAGGATTTTAAAAATAATATTAAAGGCACCAATTCATCCAGAAAATATAACAATCCTAATATAAATAACCCTAATATAAATAAAATATAAATTTTATTTCAAAGTAAAAGAAGCAAGAAGTGATAAGTCTGCAAGGAGAAAAAAAATTAACAGCTATAGATCCAGATTTTTATAACATTCTCTGAATATGTGATGGGACCATAAGACAGAAAATCAATCAGGGTACAGAACACTCTGAACAGCATTATTCATCACATTGACATAATTGACATTCACAGAACACTTAACCCAACTGCAACAGAAACACATTCTTGCCAAGTTACCATGGAACTCTCACCAACATAAATGACATTCTTAGACATAAAGTAAGTTTCAATTAATTTAAATATACTCAAGATAGATAAAGTGTGCTCTCTGGAAATGATTTGTTAGTTAATTCACCTATTAATGAGCAACTGAAAATCACAAATATTTCTTAATTTGTAAGAATGTTTTAAGGTCTGAATTATCTGTAAAAAGACTAATTTGGAATCCCCAGGAAGCATATTATAAATGTGGATATAACTTCTTGTCAGTAGCAGAAGATAGAACAGAGATGGGAAACAAAGTGCCCATTTCTCTCTTCATAGAAATGACTGATTTTCTACTTCAAAGGAATGAACTTTCCACACATTGTTTGACTCAAGTTGCTGAACATGCTGGGGTGGAAGAAATAGTAATCATCCAAATTAAGTTTTTGAGGTAGATGCATTTTTCCTTGAATATTGTATAGCAATGCTTTAAAACATATTCTGTAAAGTTGTTCCTTATCATTTTTTAGTCTATACAAATTTTTCTTGTACTTCAATATACAATAATAAAGCATACTTTTAAAACTATGTACCTGATTATGATGTTGATTTATTGCAGTCTAAAATACAAATAGTATAACTAAAGGTTTATCTACCATCCATCTATTTCTATTTAATAATGTTTCTGTCCTGTTGGAAAATACTCATATGGATTTTGGTGCCAAGACTAGTTCTAATGGAATAATATTTTAAGAATTAGATGTTTGAATTGGTTCTATGTTTTCTGAAACTGGCTGACTTTATGATTAGTTTTAAAGATACTAAAGTCTCTATTTCCAACAATAAAGAAAGCATTGATAGTACACGTGGATTATTTATAAAAATATGTAAAATATCTGGATTGGAAACTGAAAATGAATCAAGTACCAGAAGTAAGGAGTAGATGATTCTATATCATAACTTCAAATAGTTTTGGAAACAGATGGATATAATGAATGCTTAGTTGGTCCCAAACACACTGGAAAAGTGTAAGAAGACAAAGATGAAATTAGGCACATGAATTCTCAACTCAAACATCATGCATGCTTTCACAGGGCTTCTTGGTTTACCCTTTAGAAAAACTTATCTAAGTTAACTTATCACAGACACAGGGATAAAATTATCAAAAAATCAAAGTCATAACCTGAACATGTGATTTGTTGATTTACAGAGCAGTTGGAACACACAATGTTGCAGGATGTTAAACTGAGAACTACTGTTCTATAAAAGACTAAGTGAAAACCATTAATGCTACCTCTTTCTTGGAAAATAAAAAATCAAAAGGATTGGAAAAATCCCAGAGATCAGTGCCACCACCAAGGTTGTGAAGGGTTTGGGGCATTACCATTTGACTCACTTCCTTGACCTTGGAAAATGAGAGTGGAATACAATAAGCATAACAAGTAGACATTTCAATTGCTGCTCTATACCACATGTTGATCCATGCTAGAGCAAATTAACTACCTCTGATAACTGGTCTGTAGTTATCAATCTGGCAAATGCCTTTTTCTCCATAACTGTCCTTACAGTCCCCCAAAAGTCGTTTGGTTTTAGATGGGAAAGCCAGGGATACACCATCATTAGTACCTACCTCATCCTACTTCAATACTACCACATCAACTCTCCAATGTTATGTTATAATTTAAAGGGATATTGATAAATATTTCCTTTACATAAGATATCACTCTGGTCCATTAGTCTCACGACATTATACTGATTGACCCAATGAGCAAGAAATTGCAGCTACTATAGACTTATGAGTAAAGCATTTGCATGTTAGAATGTAAGAGACGTATCTTACTAAAATTCAGGGATTGTCTACTTAAGTTAAATGTGTAGGAATCAAGTGTAGGAAGTATATCAAGATATGTCTTCTAATATGTAAGAAAAATTGCTCTGGCCCCTCATATAACCAAGAAAGAGGCATAATACTTTGTAGGTTTTCTTGAAATTTGGAAGCAAGTTATTCATTGTGGTTACTCAATTTACCCCAAAAGCTGCCAATTTTGAATAGGGTTCAGAACAAAAAAGTTGCTATGGAAAGACTAGGCTACTGTTGAAACTGTTCTGCTACTTGAGTCATTTATACTTGAGTCAAAAATATAAGGGTGTTTAAAGTGTCAATGTCAGAAAAGGATACTTTTAGAATCTTTGGAGGGAATTTGTAGGAGAATTCCAGCAAGAGGCTTCAGTATTTTAGAGTAAGGCCCCGCAATCACTTGAAGATAAACTTTTCTCCTTGCGAGAAATACCTTTCTGTATTAGTAGAACCAAAATAAACAACCAAGAGCCGCGAAATTACCATGATTATTAAGTTGCCAATCATAAGCTGGACATTAATTGATTTATCATGCCTTTGGGTTGGGCATCCACAGTAACACTACATCATCAAATGGGAATGGTATATTCATGATCAGGCTTAAGGGTGCACCAAAGCCGCAAGTAAATTAACTAAAGAATCATCCAAAATACCCATGTTTCTGCTCTTGATCCACTACCTTCTCTTTCCCAACCTGCTCGTATGGCCTCATGTGAAATTCCATAAAATCATTTGACAGGACAAGAAGATTCAAACCTGGGTTATAGAGGTTTTGCATGGTTCACAGGTACACATACAGCACTATAGTCCCTCTCTGGGACATCCACCAATGTTAATGAAGGAAATTCTCTGAGTGGGACAGGACTTCCAGAAGTGCACCTAATTACTCACTTTCCTGGGAAGGAGAACTAGCCAAACATGGTACCATATTTTGATTCTTGATCATCGCCAAAGCTGATTATCATGAACTTGGAAGAAACATGATTGGTGTACTGATGACAAAGCAATTTGTGATAAAAATATGTGAATACAATTCTTGGAGCTGGCAACAATACAAAGTTATTTGTGTTTGATATGAATGTTCAATAAAAAGTAATCTCGACAAAAGAGGATTTTAATAATCAGGTGGTCAGGATGACTCATTTTATGGATCCCAGGGAGGCTCTGATTCTAAGTATCCCTGTTGTCAACCGGTGGTCTCACGAACAAAGAATCTAGGGCAAAATGGAAGGAGGTAGTGCATATGGTTAACAATATGGACTGCCACTTACCAAAACCAACTTGACTGTGGCCACAACTGAGTGACCAACTTTTGAATAGCAGAGACCAATGCTGAGTTCCTGATATGACAGGTTGCCTAAAAGAATCAACTACTCCCTGGCATGTAGATTGATTATGTTGGACAGTTTCCATCATGGAATCAGAATATTCTTACTGAAATAGATGCTACTCCATACCTAGATTTTCTTTCCCTACATATAATGCTTCCCTCAAAACTACCATCTCATGGAATTATAGAATGCCTTATTCACTATTAAGGGATTCCATGCAGCATTGCTTCTAACAAAGGGATTTATTTCACAGCAAAAAGTATAGCAGTGTACCCATGTTTGTGGAATTTATTTATCTTACCATGTTCATTGACTGACTGAATTGCACCATTTTGCTTCTTGAACCTGAAAATTCATGAGATTTCAAGACTCCATAATTTCAGAGAAGGGATGCATAAAAATTGAATATATGTATAAAATATGTATATGAATAATTTTATGGAATACAAGTGTGTGCGTGTGTGTGTGTGTGCGCGCACGCACGCATTTCTGTTTCCTCTGGAGAACTTTAATTAATACATCAATACGTTGACTGTCTCCAACATACCAGGAGGGAAGAAGAAGGCATAAAATTGAGACAAGTGAATGCTCACAATCATGAAAAAAAATTGTAGTTGCCTTATGTTAGTTTCATAGATAAGGAATAAGGTATATATTTTTATGTAAATACTCAAATGCTCTTTAGCAAATAGGTGATAGAATTGGTATGTGAACCTAGGTTTATTCTAGTTGCACATCTGGTTTATGTGTTTTCCAATATTACTTTAAGAATCTCAGTTCTATCCCCTTTTAATCCTCATTGCTAAAGTGTGGAAAATTCTTTCCTCAATTTTTTTTTTCTGGTAAATAAAGGCATAATACCTTAAATTTGGAGTTGACAAGAATTTCATGGATACATCTCAGAGGGTATTTTCCCTTAAAACCTGTAGGATGTCTTCACACAAACTTCCCCACCTCCATTTGAGTAATCCTATGTGTGTTTCATCCTTTCCTGCATGTTCTCTTTGAGTCTTTTGCTTACAAATAAAATGCCTTTTGCCTTCTCTGCAGACAATGCCTCCAATTGCAAAGAAAGTTGCAATTTTCTTTCAGAACACTCCATTTTAAAATTACTCTCTGAAGATAATGGTAATTGCATGATATATAGATGTGACAGTATACAAAAGTTTTAGGCTTGTTTTGTTAATTTTTCTTTCTTTTGTATAAAATATTTTCAAATCAGTTTCAGACTTGATCCTGAGTGATAGGAGACAGGAAGATGAGGGAAGTATGAAGTAGAAACTAGAGATGAAACAGAAGGCGTTAGAATGAATTAAATCATCAGGTTAATTTTTTTCAAATATTGAGACATCTAAATACTAGTAATATCTGTTTTACAGCATACTTTATTCATAAAAAGACAGAGCATATTAAATTTTTTTGAATTTATAATTCTAGTATAGTGCCTTTACCCTGTCTAAAAGCTAAAGAAAACACTGTCTCTTGAATATGATTTACATTATTCAGAAATAGTTAAATTCAGAAAAGCTAAAATGCACAAATGTCTTCTTTTTTGGCTATCAGATTCATGCCAAAAATTAGTGTGTAAACAAAATATCATTTAAAACAGAAATATTATTTATATTTGGATAATGTTCTTTCTCATGTATTTAAAACTTATGAAGAAAAAATAGATATTTAGAATGCTGATGACATACATAACATGAATCTTAGGACACATGTGAGTTGCCTATACACAAGTAAAAAATACATTATGCAATATTTTGGAAACAAACAGAATTCACTAAAATCTCAACATGGTATAAATAAATTAAAAAATATATTAGATACTTAGTTTTAGCCTCTATCTTGTGGTACACTTTTCTCATTTCATTATAATTAACCTTTGAGTAAATATTGGATACTGAAAGAATATGTAAATGTCCTCTTGTTCATTCCTCAAAGAATGTTTAATGTTATTTTTATTTAATATGTATAGTTACTTTGGAGAATTTGTAAAGATTATATTAGAAATCATTCCTTTGTTAAAAACTGACACAAATTATTATTAAATGTAAAGAATGAATCACATTTTACACTGGCTTTTTAAAAAACAAAAATACCTTATCAAGGGATATGAAGAATGATTAACTTGTCTCCTTTTAAAACTCACATTTATAAGGTGATAAAGTGTATAATAATGAGAAATTAAATTTGAACATGAAGTAGAAATTAATATTGGTTATTATTCAAAATTTGCTTAATATGTTTTTTAACTATTTTAATATTTCTTTTTAAGCCATAATTTGGGAGTAGGCATATTTTTATTAGTGTTCTGTCTCCAAAGTTAAGTTTTGAGTAGCATTTTCTAACCTTATATTTTCTCCAATCCTGTTTTTAAAGTGCATGGTTTTGCAGAACATGGTGTTTGGGGGTGTGTTAAAGCATCAGCTCCTACACTTAGCAGGATGCCTGGCATTTATAAATTGACAAGTAAATATTTGGCAATTGAAAAAAATTGTGCCTCAAAGCCAGTGAATTTCAAATTTAATGTGCATCAGAATAACAAGAAAGACTTTGAGTCTTGATTCATCCAATCTCTGGTGAGGTCCAGAAATTTAGATGTCTGCCAACTTCCTAGATGATGCTATATGCTGCTGTTCTATGAGCATCCTAAACATCTTAAGGGATCATGCCTTAAATAGTTCATTAATTTCTCTGAGCTGGGGACAGAGAAGTCAAAAGATTGTGATTCAGAATGATGTAAGATGGCAAAAAGCATTCTTATGAATATCTAGAGATACAGTTGAAAAAAATTTTAGACCTGAAAGTATTTGTCAAGCCACAAGTTCATTCTTTGTAAAGGTATTATTTGAAATAAACATAAAATTCAACACTTTATTAAAGTAAAAGTATCTTTACTATTAATATACAAATGGTGAAGAGTGACAATTTTGATATACCATAAGCCATACTTTCAATGTCTCTCATAAATACAAAACTTCAACATTTGCAGTATAATTTTTACAGTTTAGACATATATATACAGCATTTCATAAGGACATACTATACTGAAACAATAAGAAAACCTCATGGTAGCTAACGTAAGAATATAGAATTTGAATGGGGTATATAAGTTAAAGAAAATAAAGTGTAGTATGTTTTAATGCATACTGAACACACCATAGAATTCACATAACAAAAATAAATTGTGTCTAAGAAGTTCACCTATTTCTAACAGGGGTTAGAAGCAAATGCTAAACCATGAACATTTCTTTAAGAGCTGGAACAACTAGGTTTGCTCTTAGCAATATCATTTATTTCATAGTATGCATATTGTTTTCCAAAAAAAATTGTAAATTGAATCATAGGTTCTATTTCTGCTAGCTTTCTTTTATGGATGTCACTAGGTTTTTCTCCTTGCTATCAGTATTATTGGCCTTAACTTTCATATATGCAATGTCCCTACTCTCTGGCCCAGCATTTCTCCCAGCTAGGTCCTCCTTACTATTCCAAAAGTAGAAGTTCAGTTTGCCTTTCTGGATCCTTTCATTTCATTTTTCCTTTACTCTCCTGTCTGGCTGTGACTGAAATGCTCCAATAGTCATTGCTTTGCTTATTCTCTTCCATGGAAAGCTAAAAATAGATGTCAAAGGAAAAGTGTTTTCATATCAGAGAAGAAAGTAGAGTTGCAATGTTTAAATGCATATGGACAATTTTTATAATAACAATTAGAAACATTGTGTGGCCAGAAACCTGAAAATTGCCAAAAAAGAAAATTTAAAGAGGCGATACCAATTAATAGTTTATTGGTGAAATCCCAGAGAATAATGAACTTTACCTAAGAATATTTTTATTAAATAAATATTTACCATTATATATAATATAAAAGTCTCTGACTTTTATAAGAAGGGAAATAATCTTTTAGCATTCTTGTATAACATTTTCAAATAGCTGCATCTACATGGGTAAATGCAATTTTTGAAAAAGAAAGGGTGGAACCTGGAAGAAAATTACATCAACTCAGCAACTACTATGACTAGGCCCTTTTATCACTTTCTCACTGAAATATCAGCTTGGAATATCATTAAGCCCATGCATAGACCACATTCTTGACATATTTAAATTTGGGAATTAGAGCATTTCATTTTTTTGACCTTCCACAATTTAAATTTATTATGTGTCAATTTATCTATATGTAATTTCAATTTGAGAGGCTATGTAAGAATGCTCCAAAGGGTTAAGAAGAAGATGTAAATATTTCTTTCTAGGCATAAATAATGCTAATAATCTCATTTAAAAAATATTTTCACTTGCTCTTAAAGTTTGTTGAATAAGCATTCTGGATATAATTTTGTAAAAGATGTCCATGAGGAATTCAAATTGAACATTTACTTTGTTCTCCAAGAAACAGAACACTACTGATTTCATAAATAAGTATAATGTTATGCCAATATTTCCTAAATTAATAAATGAAAGAATATTCCTACCACTTCAGTTGTAGATATTTTCATCAGTGATTATCTTATCATCACAAGGATGATTTATGATCTCAAATCAAATATATATCAACAGGAATAATGAAGACCCAAGTGACACCACAGTAATTTCCCTATTTAAAAAAATCATCTGCATCATTTGCTGCCTTTGTCTTACAACTGTCTAATGACTCAGTTCCAACAATAGCTAAAATGTAATTATTATCTAAAACGATAGTACAGAACAAATTAAAAATATTTTGTGTACACACAAAATGAAATGTCACAAGGGCAAATGAATGAAAAGAGTATAATTTGGATTTTATATCCAAGGTAAATAAGTTTCAATTGAGATAATTCATTGAATGTAACTAAGACAGTATAATTCCAGGGTCCTACGTATAAGCAAAATATATCTGTGAGGATGGCAGTTTAAGTTGTTCTTTTGATAAAGGAGAATGTCATGCTAATTCAAAGGCACAAATACATCTTAATTATTTAAAATACAAAGAATAAAATGAAGATATGATTATAAATTTATAATTAATTATTGGCACTAAAATAAATAATTTTATTAATAACATCTATTTCTATAAATGTTTAATTCAAATACTAACACATATGAATTTTTCTGGATTAAATAGCCTTTGAAAAAATGCCTTTGTAGGTATTAATATTAAAAATAAAAGAAAACACAGACAGTACATTGTTAGATTTTAGTATTAATAGGATGGCAATATGTCTTATCTCACAAAAATAATAAATAAATCTGTAAAAATCACAATTTCTAATTAAATTCATTTGCAAATCATTGTTAAACAAGTTGACACACTAACCTGTGTCAATTTTTAAACAAAATATTTATTAAAATTCTGATATTACTGTTTCCTTCTATAGGTTGTCATTATTTAAATGAATATAACCTATTTAGAAATATCAGTGTTTTCAGTTATATTTTTGCTTCTTGGCTTAAAATAGCATAGGATTCAGATATCTTAACAGTATGTATATTCAATCAACTCAACATTTTATGCGAACATTTAAGAGTACTCCAGACAATAAAAATAACATATGCACAGTTATATGAATGTATTTAGTATAGAATAAGAATGAAAAATAAGAAATAGGTTATTTCAGTTCTACTCCTATTTTGCAATTTACTACAAGCCATTTCTTACTTGGAAACTTACAATTAATGTAACTCAGAGCATTCCATTGAAATGTCAAAAAAGTAAAACTTTTTCACAGTAATACCTTATTTCTGCATGGCATGGATTTCAAGGACAAGAGGTAAGGATCATTCAGACAACTGAAATAGTGCACTTGAAACAGTCTGTTTACAATTATTTCCAAATTATCTATGAATTAATTTCAGATAATTTTTCCACATGAGTGGCAAGAAATTTAACAGCAAGAAAGAAATATGTACTTCAATTGCTTTACATGGAAAGTCCAAAGAAATGAGAAAACAGAACTTTCAAATTGAGAAAACACAAAAATATTTTGCTCTTTATTATGATTTCTCTGTTCTTGCAGTGTAGCACAAACATAACAGTGAACATGCAAAATTGTTTTCTCCATCATGGAATTCTTTCTGTATCCTTAGTGTGAAATTGTGTGGCCCTATCCATGAAAATTCAGCACTCATGGCTATTGCTTCATAAACATTTTACTAAGCTTGTCATTTTGCACAAACAAACTAATTCAAGTATTTTGACTAGTTTCAGCACATTGGAACAAAATAAAACACAGCAAAATAAACAAAACCAATGATCAGACAAAGGTAAACACCAACCATCAATCTGTCAAAAACTGGTTGGATAATCTCTGTTTTATCAGTTTATGTCAGAACAGGTATCAAGGAGAGATTCCTGCATAATAACCCCACATTTTATGGCAATGCCTTAACATGCAGATGGGCATATTCTGTCCTGCTATCAGCCAGCAAAGTGAGGAATAGTATAAAATTACTTACTTGTCTCTCCTTGGTTGACAGTTTCAAGCACTTTGCAAATAAAAATATTCATGAGTGGCACTAATATTATATTTAATATTCATGAAATTATCTCTATAAAGAGATATTCTTAATGTGGGTCCCTCTTCATTGTTAAAATTTTCTCCAATGTTCTATTGGAATATGTTCTCATATCAGGCAATAGTTGAGCTATTCAGTTCACACCTGAAAAACCAAAGGTAATGAATGTGATGGGGCCCAAAAAAACCTTTGGTTGATTAACTTAAGAAATCATCTAAAACCTGCTCCCAACGGTTATGTATATTTATAGTAATACATTTTTCCTTATATATAAGTTAAATCGTGTTTTAGACTTTTACCTCTGGGAGCTTGCATAGCTTGGAAGTTAATTAGTATTTTATTCTGGTACTACCAAGTGATACTAGAAAGTTTATGGTGAATAATTAAGGGAGTTTGTCAACCAAAATTTTTTTATCAAAATCTTAAGATGAACTCTAGCTACAACATTCAGCATAAAAACACAGTGGCAATACAACTGTTGATCACTGACACTTTATGGCACATTTAAATGTTAAATAACTTCTCTTCAACTAAACTTAGTTTAATTTCCATTACCCAATTTCATTCATTGAAGGACCTAAAACTTTAAGAAAGACAACATATTTATATTGTTCCCATTTCAATTTATTTTATTTGAAGCTGAGGGCAAAAATCAATATTATTTTCACTTGTAGTACATTTACTTTCTGTGTAATCCATTGTGAGTGAATATGGCATATAAAGACACAGATTCAGGGAGTCTTTTTAATCTAATTTTGCACACAACTAATATTCGTTCAAATGGGTAACAATTTTGATTTGATACTTCAATCTATCAAAAATCAGTGTTGAAAATGTACTGTAATCATAAATTGAAAGTTTTCTCCAAAGTTTCCTCAACTTTTAATATCTGCTAAAGATTATTGGCTCCTTTAAGCCTGGCTTCCCTGAAGTTCCCCTGATAAAAAGTGTAACCTCTATTACGTGCCTTCATCTTCAGCTGAAAGCCACTTTATAAATCCATTTGCCCAAGAAAATTTTCATAAACATGCAGGGCTTTCTTACACATTTAGCTCACAAAGCTTTTGTTTTCTTTTGATTTTCATTACACCCTAATTTGCAAGAGAGTTTGGAATATGTTTGTTGGTGTAGGTAAGACAAAGTTCTTAAGAAATAGAGCACTTTAGCCATATAATAAATTGCAGTATTTCAATCATAGAATCAAATTGATACCCAAGAGTTGGTGTCAATCAAGTCTCTATACTGAAATTCTTAACAAAATGAACAATCACGACAACAACAACAGAAGGAAATGGACCATGGGCAGGAGTATCTGATCATATGTATATGTGTACAAGCTATTCCAAGCTAGAATTTTCCCAAGAAATTAAGGTCAATGGAATAGTTTTGGTCATAGGGTCACTGCAATCCAAATGCTCTTTGTAGTGTGCATCAAGTCGCGGTAATACGGTTACGCTTTGCTGTCATCTTCTTTTGATTGAATGATGTCATTAGAAACTTTAATTTCTATAGTTTCTGGATTTAGGACTTCTTTCCCATTTTCTTCTTTTAATGGTAATTTTCTGGGAGGAAATAGAAATATAAATTTCAATTGTTAAAGCATTTTAAGAGATAGTCCTTAACATTTCAGTGAATGCTCTATAGAGGTAATATGCTACAGTTCTTAGGTGAGAAAAATCAAATTGTTAAAAGAACCATCAAATTAGTTTATTAGTAAAATAACCTAAAAATGAATAAAACAATATTGTCTATTGTAAAAATATAATGTGTATTAAAAAAAATGTAGGAAAAAACATATTTATCAAATTGAATGAAAATTGTTCAATATAGGACAGCTTAGATTTAGTAACTATTTGATACTAAAACATAACTGTTTTAAAGGTTAAATGAGCTTTTTATATATTAAGTAAATAATTTATTATCTCAAATTTTTCAAGTAAAACAATTAACATTTGCTGGAATATTCTGTTGCATACAATTCAAAAACTGTATGAAATAGCAATGTTCTTTGGAACTTAATGCAAATGAACATATTTTAGGAACTTTTTGTGTTTATTATGTGTTTCTTTGGCCTCTTTTCACTATTACGCTTTTCTTGTCACTTTTTTGAGAGTTGTTTCCAATAATAACCTAGAAAACAATAACAGCCTTTATTTCTTAATACTGATAATTTCACAAATTTTCATATGATCTTATGCATATGTGTACAAGTGGTTCCAAGTAAGGTCCATGAGTCACTGCAATCTAAATATTCTTTGCCATTTTGATCAAGTCATTGTAGTATTGAATCAAGGTTTCCTGGTTTTCCAGTGTTTTAGCATTCACTAGTTTATAATTATATCTTTTACATGAGACTTTTTGGGGTGAAATTTCTTTCCTTGACAAAAGATTATTTTCCACATTAAGAGAATCAAGTATGTTTACAAATCCCATTCCAATTCACCTCTGTCTTTAATTTCATCTTTTTGTGGAGGAGTTAATGTTCTAAGCTAGTTGCTATTTGTAATTTATTTCATGGTTTTGAATAAGAAGGATAAACAATTGCTTTATGACAATCAAAGCTTTCATGTGAAAAGTAACCAATCAAAGGTAAGTCAAAAACTAAGGCAAAAACTAAGATCTATTATTGAGAATGAGGTAGCATCTACTTGGTACTTAATGTGGGATGCTCTTTATGTATGCTATTAATAGGGCATTTGCAATTCATTAGCTCTCTCTTTTTAAAGTGATGAAAACACAAACAATGAGAAATAATGAGGCCAAAGGGTCATTTCTGTCATCAAAATATTTAGAAATTTAGAGACTTAATAGGGGTATTGCATAATGCTTAATATATTTTTTTACATATAAAACTCTGTATTTAGTTTTTACTAAATAAATGTATTTACTTTGTGAATGGCATATTTCTGTATAAATATTATTTACTTCACATGTTTATGCTAAATATTTTTAAAAGATTACAACTAATTCTATTATTTTTATGTTGAGTATTTCTTTTCTAAAATCTAATGTAGTTACTAAATCATAGTCTAGTTGCATGCAAGGGCATTTTCTTAAATAAATTGCACATGTAAATATAACTTTGTAAGTGTTAATAGGGATTTGTGAGTGTGTGTGTGTTTGAGATATTTTTGTTCCTTGAAAAGTCTTCTGATTTGTGAAAGGAAAATTATAAAACCTCCTTTGTGACAGGTGACTCTCAAATAGTTAACTTCTATTGAGAAAACAATAAGCTCTAAATGCAATCACTAATAATGATCTGAAGACTTATACTGAAATATGAGCTATAAAGTAGTACTTTCTTCTTTCCTACATATTAATTACTAGAGCCCACTGAGGGCAGACAGCAGGGATTTCCTTCCTTTCCCTTCCCTTCATTTTTCTTCCCTTCCTTTCCCTTCCCTTCTCTCTCTTTCCCTCCCTCCCTCCCTCCCTCCCTCCCTCCCTTCCTTCCTTCCTTCTTTCCTTCCTTCCTTCCTTCCTTTTTGCTTCTTTCTTTTTCCATACTGGGATGTAACCTAGGGTTGCTTTAACACTGAAATATATTTGTTTTGAGACAGTATCTCACTAAATTGTCTAGATTGACCTCAAATTTGTTATGTTCTTTCCTCAGCCTCCTGAGTCACTGGGATTACAGGTTTGCACTACCCTCCAGGTGACAAACGGAGGGGATTTCTGGGAGAAAAATCACTTTCTTCAGCTGTGAAAACAGCCTATGATTGGAGATAAAAATGTGAAATCAAATTATACTGTAAGGGAATGGTAGCTGGTAGAAAAAAAAGAAACTAATTTGGAAAAAAAAATTTTAAAGTCAGTTTCGTAAGTAGTACAGTATGATAATAGTGCTATTGTTAACAGCTGCATTCAATAGAATACTACTATTACTTAAAAAGTTCTTTGATTTGAATCATTTCAATGTTATATGCATGAATGAATGCATATGTTCACCTTTGCAAGTTTAATTAGAGAACCTATTATAGTTGTAATGGAGCTATGAGGGTGGCAAACATAAATAAATAAGGGCTATAAATTATGTCATAATTATGTTATTTAATGGTGGAATTTTTCTGACTGTGAGGCTAAGATTTCATGGAAAATGTCTCAAGAGGAAATCAGCTTTTGATATACACAAATATTTTCATTATAAAGGAAATGATACAATTTTTTTCATAAATAATGATATTTGTAAATACATATAACAAATGATGAAAATGTCCTTCATTTTGCTAATATTTATTCCAAAACAAGTAACCATTTCATCTACATACTCAGGTTCTGTTAGTGGTGTGGTTTCATTTGGCTCATTTACTGGGCTCCCATCTTCATGATTGGTAATTCTTTCATCTTCTGTTCTCATCTCCACTATTGGTTCTTTTGATCCATCTTTCCTAAAAAACAAAATAAAACAACAACAAAAAAGATCTTAATGTTAGAATGTAAAAGTAGATGCATTGTAGAACACAATTTAAAATCTATACTTAATCCTACCTTACTTTGAATAAGTCCAAAATGTTTGGGTTGAGAATACCAGTAAGATTGTTTTTTCCATTACAATTCATTTCATCATGTATTTTCACACAGAATAAATAAAAAGAAATCCCAATTTGTCCAAATGTCTTTTCATCAAAATTATGAAGTTTTTTGCAGAAGTATTTTATGTTTTAAAATCTATTATATAATAACTTTTTGGAAATTAATGTATTTCTTAAGTAAAATGTATAACATGAGGCATTTCTCCCCCAAACATATTTTCAAATATAAAAATACTTTTATATGTTTAAGAAATATTGGTTAACTCTTGAAATAAAACATCAGAAATATTGCATATATTTTAAAATATGGAAAATTAAACATGTATACTTTATTTTTAAAATATCTCTATTCATTTATATGAAAGATTTTAAATATGTGATCACCGATTACTATATTGATATGTTTCAATATAATAATTTTAAAACAATCATTAAATGATGTATACATAGAAAAAGATGCATTTTCACTATCAAATATTTATCATATATTTAAAATGAACGAGGTTTTAATACTTGGTGGAAACTTAGAAAACTTACTGCATGTTTCCATGCCTCAAATATAGAACAAAAAAAAGAATAAAGAGGTAGTCATTTGGTGATGATATAAAAAGGAATGTCATAGGTTTGGAAATTAATCACTCTTAATACAGATTTCAAATATATTACAGGAGAAAGAAAGAAAGAAAGAAAGAAAGAAAGAAAGAGGAAGAAAGGAGGGAGGGAGGGAAGGAAGGAAGGGAAAAGAAAAGAGGAAAGGAAATTTCAACTACGTAAGACACAGTCTTATTGCACAATCAATTATGATTCTAAAAAACAATACTAGGAGTGATCCAAGATGGCGGACTAGAGGGTGACTGCATCTTTCGTCGCTCCAGAACACAGGATTCAAGAAGGGGAGGCATTGAGAGACTCGGACTAACATAGAGCCGTGGGGTGAGTCTCTCCCATCAAGTGATGCTCGGCCCAGGCGGCAAGCCCAGACAGGGGAAGCCTCTCAGAGCAGGGCAGGGCAGCTAGAGTCTTCCCCAAGCAGCCCCGCTCCCTCCGGTGGCAGGCTCGTTCCACAGCCAGCTTCTTGGAGCAGGCCACCTAGGGAGAGCCAGTCCACACAGAGCCAACTCCAAATCCTGGACACAGTGGTGGGCCCCGGCCTGCAGGCGGCTTCTAGGACCCAGGCAGGGCAGCCAGAGACTTCCACAAGCAGCCCTGCTCCTCTGGCGGCAGGCTCATTCCACAGCCAACTTCTTGGAGCAGGCCGCCCAGTGAGAACCTTTCAACACAGAGACAGCTCCAAGTCCCGGACCCAGCGGTGGGCCCCAGCCCACAGGCGGCTTCTGGGACCAGGGCAGGGCAGCCAGAGACTTCCACAAGCAGCCCTGCTCCCTCTGGCGGCAGGCTCGTTCCACAGCCAGCAGCTTGGAGCAGACCCACCCAGTAAGAGCTTTTCTACACAGAGACAGGTCCCAGCCCTGGACCCAGTAGCGGGCTAGGGGCAGCTTTCTTCGGAAGCACTGCATTATCAAGTTCTTCCAAGACATCAGGCTACTGAAGACTTGGAGGTGATACACTGGAAATCTACAGGGACACTATAAGCCAAAGAGGAAATCTGTAATATCTCAGAGTCCCACTGATATCTGACCAATATGAGAAAAAAAGGGAAGAAAATGTCCCAAACAAATCTAGATACTATATCAATAAAACCCAATGAAAGCACAGCAGAAGAAATGTCAGAAAGGGAGTTCAGAATGTACATAATTAAAACAATCAGGGAAGCAAACGAGGAGATGAAAGAGCAAATGCAGGCATTGAAGGAGGAGATGAAAGAGCAAATGCAGGCATTAAATGATCGCACCAGTCAACAGTTAAAAGAGCAAATACGGGAAGCAAGAGATCATTTCAATAAAGAGTTAGAGATACTGAAAAAAAAAAAATAAAACAGAAATACTTGAAATGAAGGAAACAATAAACCAAGTTAAAAACTCCATAGAAAGCATAAGAAATAGGATAGAACACCGGGAAGACAGAACCTCAGAAATGAAGAACAAAATATTTAATCTTGAAAACAAAGTTGACCAAACAGAGAAGATGGTAAGAAAATGAACAGAATCTATAAGAATTATGGGATATCATGAAAAGGTCAAGTATAAGAATTATTAGGATTGAGGAAGGCTTAGAGAAACAAACCAAAGGAATGAACAATCTATTCAATGAAATAATATCAGAAAATTTCCCAAATCTGAAGAATGAAATGGAAAATCAAGTACAAGAGGCTTATAGGACTCCAAATATACAAAATTACAACAGACCCACACCAAGGCACATTATAATGAAAATACCTAATATACAAAAGAAAGACAATTTTAAAGGCCACAAGAGAAAAGAATCAAATTACACTCGGGGAAACCAATAAGAATATCAGCAGATTTTTCAATCCAGACCCTAAAAGCAAGAAGGGCCTGGAACAACATTTACCAAGCCCTGAAAGAAAACCGATGCCAACCAAGCATCTTAAACCCAGCAAAACTTACTTTCCGATTTGATGACAAAATAAGATCCTTCCATGATAAACAAAAGCTAAAGGAATTTACAAAAAGAAAGCCGGCATTACACAACATTCTCAGCAAAATATTCCATGAGGAACAGATGAAAAACAACGATGCAAATCAACAATGGGAGGAACTAGCCTAAAGGAATAGCCAAATAAAGGAGAAACCAAATCATATCAAAAAAGAAAAATGAGTCAAATGACTGGGAATACAAATCATATCACAATAATAACCCTGAATGTTAATGGCCAGAATTCATCAATCACAAGACATAGACTGGCAGATTGGATTAAAAAGAAAAATCCAACAATATGCTGTCTGCAAGAGAATCATCTCATAGAAAGAGATAACCACAGACTAAAGGTGAAAGGATGGGAAAAAACATATCATGCACATGGACACAGCAAAAAAGCTGGAATATCCATCCTCATTTCAGATAATGTGGACTTCAAGCCAAAACTAGTCAGAAGAGATAATGTAGGACATTGCATTCTGCTTAAGGGAAACATAAATCAGCAAGACATAACAATCTTAAATATCTATGACCAAACAGTGGCTCATCCATGTACGTCAAACAAATCCTTCTCAATTCCAGAAATCAAATAGAACACAACAAAATAATACTAGGCGAGTTTAACACACCTCTCTCACCACTGGATAGATCGTCCAAACAAAAATTGCATAAAGAAACCATAGATCTCAATAACACAATCAATAATTTAGACTTAACAGACAATATAGAATATACCATGCAACAAAGAATGAACACTTTCCTCTCAGCAGCACATGGATCCTTCTCTAAAATAGACCATATTCTATGCCACAAAGCCAAAGTTAGAAAATACAAGAAGATAGAGATACTACCTTGTATTCTATCAGATCATAATGGATTGAAATTAGAAATAAATGACAGAATAAAAAACAGAAACTTCTCCAATACCTGGAGATTAAAAAATACACGATTATATGATGAATGGATAACAGAAGACATCAGGAGGGAAACAAAAAAATTCTTAGAAGTAAATGAGAACAAAGACACATCATATCAAAATCTCTAAGACACTATGAAAGCAGTATTTAAAGGAAGATTTATTTCATGGGAAAAATTCAACAAAAGAAGTAAAATTCAACAAATAAATGACTTAACACTACAGTTCAAAGCCCTAGAAAAAGAAGAGCAGACCACACCAAACGTAGTAGAAGACAGGAAATAGTTAAAATCAGAGCCGAAATCAATGAAACTGAAACAAAAGAAACAATCAGAAAAATTAACAAAATAAATAGTTGGTTCTTTGAAAAAATAAACAAAATTGATAAACCCTTAGCCACACTAACAAAGAGAAAGAGGGAGAAAACTCAAATTACTAAAATTCGGAATGAACAAGGAAATATCACAACAGACACGAGTGAAATACAAAACATAATTAGAAGCTATTTTGAAAATCTATACTCCAACAAAACAGAAAACCTCAAAGATATCAACAAGTTTCTAGAGACATATGAATTACCTAAACTGAACAAGGAGGACATACACAACTTAAATAAATCAATTTCAAGCAATGAAATAGAAGAGATCATCAAAAGCCTATCAACTAAGAAAAGTCCAGGACCAGATGGGTTCTCAGCCGAGTTCTACAAAACTGTTAAAGAACAGCTCATTCCAATATACCTGAAAGTATTCCATGAAATAGAAGAGGAGGGAACCCTCCCAAACTCGTTCTATGAAGCCAATATCACCTGATACCTAAACCAGACAGAGACACATCGAGGAAAGAAAATTTCAGACCAATATACTTAATGAACATTGACACAAAAATTCTCAACAAAATTTTAGCAAATCACATACAAAAATATATTAAAAAGATAGTGCACCACGATCAAGTGGGTTTTATCCCAGGGATGCAAGGTTGGTTCAACATTCGGAAATCAATAAATGTCATTAACCATATCAATAGCCTTAAAGTTAAGAATCTCATGATTATTTTGATAGATGCAGAAAAAGCATTTGATAAAATACAGCATCCCTTCATGCTCAAAACACTAGAAAAAATAGGGATAGTGGGAACATTCCTTAACAATGTAAAGGCCATCTATGCTAAACCATGGCCAATATTATTCTAAATGGTGAAAAACTGAAAGCATTTCCCTTAAAACCTGGAACAAGGCAGTGGTGCCCTCTTTCACCACTTCTATCCAACATGGTCCTTGAAACTCTAGCCACAGCAATTAGACAAACCAAAGAAATTAAAGGGATACAAATAGGAAAAAAGAACTCAAAATATCCCTGTTCACTGATGACATGATTATATATTTAAGGACTCCGGAAATTCCACCAGAAAACTTTAGAAGTTATAAGTGAAATCAATAAAGTAGCAGGTTACAAGATCAATGCTCATAAATCCAATGCATTTTTATACATAAGTGATGAATCTTCAGAAAGAGAAGTTAGGAAAACTACCCCATTCACAATAGCCTCGAAAAAAAAAAAAAAACTTGGGAATCGATCTAACAAAAGAGGTGAAAGACCTCTACAATGAGAACTACAGAACACTAAAGAGAAATTAAAGAAAACCTTAGAAGATGGAAAGATTTCCCATGTTCTTGGATAGGCCGAATTAATATTATCAAAATGGCCATACTACCAAAAGTGCTATACAGATTCAATGCAATTCCAATTAAAATCCCAATGATGTACCTTGCAGAAATAGAGCAAGCAATTATGAAATTCATCTTGAAGAATAAGAAACCCAGAAGAGCTAAATCAATACTTAGCAGAAAGTGCAAAGCAGGGGTATCGCAATACCAGATCTTCAACTCTACTACAAAGCAATAGTAACAAAAACAGCATGGTATTGGTACCAAAATAGATAGGTAGATCAATGGTACAGAATAGAGGACATGGACACAAACCCAAATAAATACAATTTTCTCATACTAGACAAAGGTGCCAAAAATATGCAATGGAGAAAAGATAACCTCTTCAACAAATGGTGCAGGGAAAACTGGAAAACCATATGCAACAGAATGAAATTAAACCCCTATCTCTCAATCTGCACAAAACTCAACTCAAAATGGATCAAGGAGCTTGGAATCAGACCAGAGACTGCATCTTATAGAAGAAAAAGTAGGTCCAAATCTTCAACATGTCGGCTTAGGATGAGACTTCCTTAACAGAACTCCCATAGCACAAGAAATTAAAGCAAGAATCAACAACTGGGATAGATTAAAACTAAAAAGCTTTCTCTCAGGAAAGTAAACTATCAGTAATGTGAAGAGAGAGCCTACAGAATGGGAGAAAATCTTCGCCACTCATACTTCAGATAGAGCGCTAATTTCCAGAATATATAATGAACTCAAAAAACTCTACACCAAGAATACAAATAATCCAATCAAAAATGGGTCAAGGAAATGAACAGACACTTCACAGAAGAAGATGTACAAGCAATCAACAGATATATGAAAAAATGTTCAACATCTCTAGTAATAAGAGAAATGCAAATCCAAACTACCCTAAGATTCTGTCTCACCCCAATTAGAATGGCGATTATCAAGAACAAAAGCAACAATAGGTGTTGGCGAGGATGTGGGGAAAAAGTTACACTCATACATTGGTGGTGGGGTTGCAAATTAGTGCAGCCACTCTGGAAAGCAGTATGGAGATTCCTTAGAAAGCTTGGAATGGACCTACCATTTGACCCAGCTCTCCCACTCCTTGGCCTATACCCAAAGGACTTAAAATCAGCATACTACAGAGATACAGCCACATCAATGTTCATTGCTGCTCAATTCACCATAGCCAGATTGTGGAACCAACCTAGATGCCCTTCAGTTGGTGAATGGATAAAGAAACTGTGGCATATATATACAATGGAATAATACTTGGCCATAAAGAATGATAAAATTATGGCATTTGCAGGCAAATGGATGAAATTGGAGAATATCATGCTAAGTGAGATAAGCCAATCTCAAAAAGCCAAAAGACAAATGATCTCGCTGATAAGTGGATGATGACATATAGTGGGGGGTGGGAGAGGTTAGCGTTAAGGTTAGGGTTAGGTTTAGGGTTAGGGTTAAGGAGGGTGGCAAGAATGGAGGAAGGAAGGACTGTATAGAGGGAAAAGAGGGGTGAGAGGGGTGGGAGGGAAGGAAAAAAATAACAGAATGAATCAAACAACATTACCCTATGTAAATTTATGATTAAACAAATGGGATGCCTTTACTCCATGGACAAACAGAGAAACAACATGTATCCCATTTGTTTACAAAAAAAAAAAAATCTAAAAAAAAATTTTTAAATAAAGGAAAATAAATAAAACAATACTATTTGAAAATTTACATCCACATTTGTATTCATAATCACCCAAATTTGGAAACAAACAAAAAAATCTTCTAATAAGTGGATGAATAACCTGGGTGACATCTACATAGTTGGATATTAATCATAAAAGTAAATGAACTATCAAAGCATGGAAAGATAGGGAAGAACTTTAAATGCATATAGCTAGAGAAAGTAAGCCAGCTTGAAAAGCCTGTGTAATTATGTCATTGCAACTATGTGTCATTCTGGAAGAAGTAAAATATAGGGCCAAAAAAGAGGTGAGTGGCAGTTGGGGTCAAGGGAAAGAAGAAATGAATATATAAAGCACAGGAAACATTAAGGGCAGCTTAATGATACTTTGATACTGTAATGATGGATAAATGACATTGTAATTAATGCTTAAAAGACATATAAAGTAGATTCTGAACATAACAGAACAAACAGAAAAGTTACAATGACTCAAAGATCAATGGGCCACACAAATGCTGAGATTTTCATGATAATAAAACACTTTTAATCAGTGGCAGGTTTGATATTGTTGCTCTAGTGTGGGCATGTCACATACACATGCATCAAAATTTGAAGAATAGGTGTTGGTAAAAATAAAAGAAAATCGTAGATGTTAGTAACAAAGAACCTTTTGATTTTTTTGTTTTTGTTCAGTGTTGGGGATAAAACCCAGGGTTATACACATGCTGTGCAAGCCATCTATCGGTCCTCTGCATCTGAAGTCTTTTTGTTTATTATGAGTCAGGGTTTTACTAAATTGTCCAGGTTGGTCTTCAACTTGTGATCCTCCTCCCTTAGCCTCCTGAGTAGTTGTAATTGTAGGCATTTGTCCTCACACACTGTTAAAAAACACTTTTCACTTCTTAAAATCAAATACCTGTGAGAAGCAATGTGTATATGTTTAACAACATTGTTTGATCAGGGGCTCCAAGTAAGTAAGATCTACACAATAGTGAAGATAACTGAAGAGCCCCTCCACATGGAACATAAATTTTATTTTGTTCTACCTTCTGCATCAATGATTTTCTACCTGGTATTTGGGTAATGCTGGCCTCACTGAATCAGCTAGGAAGTATTCTATCTGCTTCTAAGACAGATGTGGGGGACTGACACAATTTCTTCCTGAAGGGTTTGGTAGAATTCACCATATGGCATTTGGGCCTGGAACTTTCTGCTTAGAAAGGTTATTAACTATAGATCAAATTTGTTCATTAGATATAGGTCAATTCAGATATTCTTTTGTTGTCATTTTCATAGAAATTTCTCTATTTCATTGAGGTTATAGATATGTAGTCATAAAGTTGTTCACCTAGTTCTTCATCATCCTGTCAATCATTGTAGTCTTTTGTGGATGTGTCTGGTTCATTTCTGACATTAATTTGTGTCCTATCTCTATCTTACCCTGGGTAGGAGCTTAGCAATACTACTGATCTTTTCAAAGAATCACATTTTAGTTTTGTTGATTGTTTCTGTGATTTCATCTTTCAAATTCATTTATTTGTGCTCTAATGTATATGGTTTATTTTATTAAGCTTACTCTGTTAATTTGCTCTTGTTTTTCTAATTAGATATAAATTTAAGTAATTCATTTTAGATCATGTTTAGCTTCTAATGTATGGATCAATACTACAGAATTCTCTCTAATAACTACTTTCACCTCATTTTCCAATTTTGATAATTTGTGATTTACTTTCATTTATCTCAAAATAACTTTAAATATTTTATTTATTTATTTATTCATTTATTTGGAAGTATGATGTTGAATATTGAAGCACATGAGGTATTTTTAGCTATATTTCTTTTATTGATCTATAGTTTAATCCCATTATGGTCGCTGAGCAGATTTTGCAATTTCTATTTTATACATTCTTATTAATATTCTTTTAAGGACTAGGACTGTAGCTCAGTGATAGAATATTTGTCTAGCATGTGTTGAGGCACTGGGTTCAAACCTTAGTACCACATAAAAATAAAAAAAAATTAATAAAGGTATTATGTTAATCTACAACTAAAAAATCTTTTTTAAAAATATTCTTTTTTTCTTGAAATTTTTTCTGATTTTTTTTTTGTTTCTTTTTTTCCTTATCTCTTCTTCACTCTCTTTTTTTCCCTTTTGATGGCTCTCTCCATTTCTGAGAGAGGGATGTAAAAGTTGCCAATTTTTTTAGCAGTGGATTCACATATTTCTCTGTAAGTCCTAAGTCCTATTAATTTTTGCCTCACCTTTTGATGCACAGATTTCCTTATGAATTGAATCATTTATGATTGTGTAATACTACTTTATATTTCTAATGACTTCCCATGCTGTGAAGCCAGCTCTCACTGAGATAAGTATGTCTAGACATGCATTCTTTTGATTAGTGTTAACATAGTGTGCATTTCTTTATCCATTTACTTTGAATCTTTATGTATTTTGTACATAAAGTAGATTTCTTGTAAACAGCATATTGTCATGTATCATGTAATCATGGGGATATGGTCTATGAAATGCATCATTAGGCATTTCTGTCATTGTGGAGAATCTTGAAGTATACTCACACAAACAGATGGATTAGATCAAATATTCAACATGGCCTCTTAAGGCACTCAGAAGAAGGTGCAGTAAAATAAGAGATGTTTAAGGCTACAGTCACAAAACATGCAGCTTTAATGTAAACATTTTTGATACAAATAGAAGGTATATACTCATGAATAATGACAAAGGTATTGTATAGAAAGCATATAAGTTAGTAATAAAGTAATACATCATGATTACACTATTATTTATACTACATACCTGTATGTGCTATAATTTTATACAACTAGTGGTGCAGTGTGGGGGTCTCTCAGCCATGTCCCTCATGGATGAGAAAAGGGTTAACTACCGGAAGATAATGTTGGGTATAAATCAATCAATTACCCATAAACTTATCTAATCAATAAACACACAAGAACCAATACCCTTTTTTAAATCAGAGGGGCGTGACAGGTCTGGCCATACCAGCTCTGGCCTCTAACAACATGGAGTAGCCCAACTCTCCTTTATTTTATAGTCACACAGGTAAAGGGGCCAAGGACAAGAGGGGCTTCTTCTGTGATGAACAGGATGAGGTGGAGTTAGGGAAGCCATTTTCTCAGGGAAACTAGACAGGGAACTACACCCACAGTCCACATACTTCCCTGCAATCTGGGACAGACTTCCGGGACGGCTAGCTCCTGGAAGCCAGGTCTAGGTGTCCCATAGGGTCAACCTCATCTGATTCTGCTAACAAGGATGGCTCCCCACAGTGCAGTATGTTTATTTACACCAGCAGCACCACAAGAACATGATAATGCATTGTGTTCTGACATTATGAAGACTATTTTGTCACTATTTTTTTGGCTCTAACATAATTTTGTTGAACTACCATCTTATAGTCTGTTGTTGACTGAAATACCATTACACAGTGCACATTTGATTTTTATCTATTCTGACACTTTTAATTATCTACTTAGACCATTGATATTTGAACAGATTTATTAATGCAGCTGAATTATTATCTACTATATTTGTAACTATTTTCTATATCTTGCCCTTGTTCTTTGTGGTTATTTTTGTCTTATTATATTTATGTCTTTCATAGTTTGAACTGATCATTTTATATAATTGTTTTCTCTCATTTCTAAGCATATTAGTTGTATTTCCTTTATTCCTTCTTTTGTTTTTACTTTTCTAAGTTGTTGTTCTAGAGTTTACAAGTAATACAATTCTACCCTCACATAACACTTGCTGCTCATGAGTAGTTGAAAAATACCTTATAATAATAAGTTACTTTTAATTCTTTACTCTCGTTCTTTGTATTATTGTCACCATTCATTTCACATGTAAATAAATTACATGAATATAAACTTAAGAAAATATTCCAATATTATTTTCAATCAATTATTATCTGTTAAATTATGAAAAAGAAAAAAAAATAAATTTACATTCACTTATTTCTTCTCTGACATTCTTCCTTTCATTATGTGGATTTGAAATTCTGACCATTTTCCATTTTTCTAAAGAACTTGTTTTTGCATTTCTTCCAAAATGGTTTCATTGGCATTTTTGTTTGTATGACACTCTTTATTTCTTCTTTATTTTGAAAGGGTAATTTACCAAGGTAGAGAATTCTAGATTTATGGAGTATCTCGTCCTTTGATATATGCTGTGACTCAGAGATTCTTTCTTCAGTTCTGTCTAGTCTACTAATAAGCACATCAAAGACAGTTTTTATTTTTGTTACTGTTTTTCACTTTAGTACCTTTTTCCAATTCTTTAATAGATCCAATTCTCTTCTTGTATAGTCAATCTGTAGTTACATGTTGTTTACTTTATCCATTAGAGTTCTTAACATTTTAACCATAATTGTCTTAAATTCTCAGTCTGTTAATTCTAGCATCCATGCCATTTCTAATTCTGGTTTGACATTTGCTGTCTTTCTTCATACTGTACCATTTACCTTTTAATATGCCTTATAATTTTACCTGGATAATCAGCTATGATGTAACAATTAAAATTAGATATTATAAATTAGCCTATAACAATGAAGTAGTGGGAAGTAATATGTGGGAATCAAAAGTGATTATAGTCTTAACATGTCTGTCTGCAATGAGTCTTTCTGTCTGTGAATATCACAAGTGCTTCTCAGGTTTTCACCCCATTTAGTGGGACAAGATGGTCAGAGATGATCAGAATTGAATATTTCCTCTTTCCCAGGTTGTAAGTAGAGTAAGATGAAATTATATATTCATTGTCCCTCCATTCAGTCAGGTTCTGATAAACTTCAAGAGATTAGGCTCTGTTGAAATAGTTTCTTCTGAAATGAAGACATATTTAAGAACAGAATGGTTGTTGCATTTTGAAATACTTAAAATTCCTCTCTCCTTCCCGGAAATATGGAAGGACCTGGTAACTCACCCACCCCCCCAAAAAAAGGAAGATTAAGCTCCTAGAGGTAAAATTTTTAAGACTATGAGACTCCATATAACCGGATCCTCCCCTGGAATTTTTATCTTTCAGATTGGTCCATATCAACCCTGCAGGAAAAAAAAAAATTTTCAGGGTTTTGTGCATGTAAGGCAAGCACTATACCCACCGAACTATTATCTCCAGCCCTCCAAACCTGTAGAAATTTATCAATTACATTTTAAGTTTTCCTACCACAGCAGTGTTTCCCAGAGAGTGTTCTGCTAGTAGGTATTTTCTCTACCATGTTGTAATTCTTTGTATGTGTCTGTATGTCATTTCAACATGGAGGGACAGTAGTTTATACTGCAACCTCACCTTTCTTACCTTTCTTACTGATATAATAATGGCTGTTTATTTTATTTTTAGTTTGTTTAGTTTTTGACTTCTTAGGAAAGACTGGCAACTTGCAAGCTTCTTACATGATGGGCTGGAAACTGAAGTATCAATTGGGTTTTATCCATCAGTGTTACCCAGAATATACATTTTTGATATTTGATATGTATTTTCTCAGTTATTTGATCAAGACATGCTTACTCTTATAACAAATCCCACTGAACAGTTTACATCCTATCTGAAAGCCATTTTTTACATGTTTCCCTGCAAACACACGCACACACACACGCACACACACGCTCAGCTTGTTCTCTTTT
Source organism: Sciurus carolinensis (assembly GCF_902686445.1). Taxonomy (NCBI): domain Eukaryota; kingdom Metazoa; phylum Chordata; class Mammalia; order Rodentia; family Sciuridae; genus Sciurus; species Sciurus carolinensis. Next base: position 119,420,907 of record NC_062221.1, on the reverse strand, counting down.
TTTTTTTTTTTGTATTTTGGCATTTTTATAACTGCTCAACGTAAACCTGACCAGAGAATTCAGTTCTTTTTTGTTCACTTCTACATAACATTTAAAATTATTAATTCATTCAGGTTTTTTAAGTAAGACATCTCCTGCCTGAATAAAATTTTGCTGGTGGCAGAGACTAAGTCTGCTTTCCATCCCAGTTGTATTCCTAGGACTGAGAATATTATGTAGCTCTTAACTAAATATTTTGTTGTTAAATAAATGCTTGGATAAATAAAAGAATAATTTGATAAAATAGAATTGTCAGCCATTTTAAGGTTAATTATAATAATGCATGATAAAGGATAAACTAATGAGAACACATTCTCTGGAATTTTACAGTAATGCTATTCTGCTACATGATGTTCTAATGTCTCGAATGACCTAACGTAATCTGTTTTGTATTAAATTGATATTGTCTTATACCATTTAATAATATGAAGTGGTTAATATCTGAATGCTTGGGATCATGTTTACAAGTTAATATAAACACTCTTAATCAAACCAGTCGTAGTCTTTTTCCCATGGATATTTTATATCTCTTTTATGCTTATTACTACAGTTTTATTTTGTCCCACATTTTAATTGGTGCATTATAGTTGTTCATATTGGTGGGATTTGTTTTTACATATTCCTACATGCACACAACATAACAATATAATTTGGCCAACATCATTCCTCACTTACTGCATTTTTAAAAAGAGTTGAAAATTGTTTTTCCAAGGAAGAGGAAATTGCTACCCAAAATCATATGATCAATAATAAGCATAGGATTAACCACATGTTTTCATTTTCCCAATTCTTTAAGGTTAACCAAACTCAGCAGGATTTATAAACAGAAGTGTTCATGGACAAATTAACATGTTGTAAAGTCAAACAAAAATAAACAACAGAATTCCCATTTCACCTTGTTATTTCGTATATGGTTACCATCATCCCTCCAGTTATTCAAACAAAAACATGAAAACATTTTTTGATTTCTTTCTTCCCTTTGCCTTAAGTTAGAATCAATCAACAAGTACTTGACAGTACTTGCATTGCGTCTAGAATCTATTTACCTATATATTGATTTATTTCTGTAATAATGCTACCTCAAACCAGAAAAAAAGCATCATTTTTCTTCTGTAGTATTGCACAATATCCCTATCCCAAGTATTTCCTCTAAACCTTCCAATACTGAGTAATCCATTCTTCTACAGTAGCTAAAATAATTTTCATATAAATCTCCTAACAGTTTTCTAGTTCAAACAAAATTCAGATTATTACTTGAACTGAAGACAACTTGGGCTCTTAAATAATTCTCCATTTGACATTTGTACCAATCTTTCTCATCCGTATATCAATCATGCTCATTTGTCCTTGAACAGAACAAACTTCTTTGCACTTCAAGACCTATATACTACCATAGCACCTGAATGAATGTTTCCCCCTGATTGTTATATTGTGGTTTTCTTATACTCTACCCTTCAACTAACTTTAACCTCTCTTAAGAGGTCTTTAACTATCCAATATTTAATGACAACCTTCTCTGTTTTCCTTTTTCTTACATTTTGTCATTACTTGACATGTACAATTTGAGTTAATGTTCACCAACAACCTTCCTGTATTAGAAGGTGAGCCTTATGAAAAAAATTTCTGGCTATTTTGTTCACTGACATGTTTCCAGGTTCTATAACCGTGCTTGCTACCTGACAACTATTTCATAAATATTTTCTCAGTGGATGAGAAAGAATGAAAATACAGAAAAACCAACCTTTAAAAATATATAATACATATATGCATATATATATATAATTGCATAATTATTTGTGTAATTATATGTATATAAACCCCTGCTTGTAATTATACAGGTAACATTATTTCTCAATGTGTTTTATCATGCCTTTATTAACAAAACAACAAATAATAAGCTTGGTGTCCTTTAAAAAGACAGTAACAATTTTATTACGAGTATTACGAGATAGAATGCTATGTTGAAGAAAGCAAGAGATACTGGATAGAGAATTAATCCTACTGTCTTTATCATATCTCTCATTGATATCTTACTTGAGGTCGGGTGGAGCTAGCCAACCCGCCTGACCCCCACGGTGAGGTCGAATGCCATTGCTGAGCCTGCCCGCCTGCCCCCCTACTGCAGAGGGACACTGCATTTGCCTCTGTGCTGACTCAGTGCACTCTCACTGGGGCTCCCCAGCTTCTTTGGAGGCTGGTGCAGGCATTTTGAATTATTCCTGAGGACATGGCCATCATCATTGGAAGGGCGGCTCCCTTCCTGAGACACCTACAGGAGACTGGAGGCCCTTTGACAGGACTCAGGATTCAAGAAGAGGAGGTATTTAGAGACTCGGGACCAACTCAGAGCCACTGGGTGAGTCTCTCCCACCAGGCAAGGCACTCTGGACGGGTCAGTAGTCCTGGAATGCAGGGAACTTCGTGGAGTACAGATGCCCAGTGAGACTCCCCCACTGGAGCCATGAACCCAGATAACCAGAGGCATTGTAGAGGACCGCCCAGCAAGAGGCTTCAGTGCAGAGTGAGGGTCCCAGGCCTAGGCAGTAGGTCCAGCCCCCAGGGAATGTCATAGAGGAGGGACACTTAGAGAGAGAGTCCCTCGCAGGGCCAGGCCCCCCCGGACCAGGTGGTAGTTCTGGGCCCCAGGGAACGTCGCAGAGGAGGGCTGCCCAACCCAGGTGGTAGTTGTAGACTGAAGGGAACTTCCCGGAGGATAGCTGCCCAGTGAGATGTCCCCACTGGGTGAGTCTTCCCCGCTGGGTGAGGTTTTCCCACCAAGGTGGTAGACCCAGAGACACAGGCCCAGACCAGCCACATCCCAACCTGTAGTCTAGTCTGCCTTTTGACTGACCATTGGTCAACAAGAGGAGGCGCCTCTTCCCACCAGCAGGAAATAAACCCCACCTGAAGGCCACCACCCCTAGAGGGGCAGCTTCCTTGTGCATCACTGCATTATCAAGTTCCTCCAAAACTTCAGGCTACTGAAGGCTAGGAGGTGAATTATTGGAAATCTATAGGGACACTATAAGTCAATAGAGGAAATCTGCAAAATCTCAGAGTTTCACTATTAGAGGGGTAGATACCTGACCAATATGAGAAAACAAGGGAAGAAAATGTCCCAAACAAACCTAGATGCTACATCAATAAAATCCATTGACAGCATGACAGAAGAAATGTCAGAAAGGGACTGCAGAATGTACATAATTAAAATGGTCAGAGAAGCAAACGAGATGAAAGAACAAATGCAGTCTTTGAATGACAACACCACTCAACATTTAAAAGAGCAAATGCGGGAAGCAAGAGATCATTTCAATAAAGAGTTAGAGATATTGAAAAAAAACCAGACAGAATCCTTGAAATGAAGGAAACAATAAACCAAATTAAAAACTCCATAGAAAGCATAACGAATAGGATAGAACACCTGGAAGACAGAACCTCAGACATTGAAGAAAAAATATTTAATCTTGAAAACAAAGTTGACCAAACAGAGAAGATGGTAAGAAATCATGAACAGAATCTCCAAGAACTATGGGATATCATGAAAAGGCTAAATTTAAGAATTATTGGGATTGAGGAAGGCTTAGAGAAACAAACCAAAGGAATGAACAATCTATTCAATGATTTCCCACATCTGAAGAATGAAATGGAAAACCAACTACAAGAGGCTTATAGGACTCCAAATATACAAAACTACAATAGACCCACACCAAAGCACATTATAATGAAAATACCTAACATACAAAATAAAGACAGAATTTTAAAGGCTGCGAGAGAAAAGAATCAAATTACATTCAGGGGAAACCAATAATAATATCAGCAGATTTTTCAACCCAGACCCTAAAAGCTAGAAGGGCTTGGAACAACATTTTTCAAACTCTGAAAGAAAATGGATGCCAACCAAGAATCTTAAACCCAGCAAAACTTACCTTCAGATTTGATGAGAAAATAAAATCCTTCCATGATAAACAAAAGCTAAAAGAATTTACAAAAAAAAAGCAGCACTACAGAACATTCTCAGCAAAATATTCCATGAGGAAGAGATGAAAAACAACAATGTAAATCAGCAAAGGGAGGAACTACCCTAAAGGAACAGCCAAATAAAGGAGAAACCAAGTCATGTTAAAAAAAAAAAAAAAAAAAAAAAAAAAAAAAAAACATGAGCCAATTGACTGGGAATACAAATCATATCTCAATAATAACCCTGAATGTTAATGGCCTGAATTCATCAATCAAAAGACATAGACTGGCAGATTGGATTAAAAAGAAAGATCCAACAATATGTTGCCTGCAAGAGACTCATCTCATAGAAAGAGATACCCACAGACTAAAGATGAAAGGATGAGAAAAAACATACCATGCACATGGACTCAGCAAAAAAGCTGGATATCCATCCTCATTTCAGATAATGTGGACTTCAAGCCAAAGTTACTCAGAAGGGAAAAGAAGAAAATTTCATACTGCTTAAGGGAAGCATAAATCAGCAAGACATAACAATCATAAATATCTATGCCCCAAACAGTGGTTCATCCATGTAAGTCAAACAAATTCTTCACAATTCCACAAATCAAATAGATCACAACACAATAATACAAGTGATTTTAACACACCTCTCTCACCACTGGACAGATCTTCCAAACAAAAATTGAACAAAGAAACCATAGATCTCAATAACACAATCAATAATTTAGACTTAACAGACATATATTGAATATACCATCCAACAAAGAGCGAATACACTTTCTTCTTAGCAACACGTGAATCCTTCTCTAAAATAGACCATATTCTATGCCACAAAGCCAATGTTAGAAAATACAAGAAGATAGAGATAATACCTTGTATTCTATCAGATCATAATGGATTGAAATTAGAAATAAATGACAGAATAAAAAACAGAAACTACTCCAACACCTGGAGATTAAATAATATGCTATTGTATGATGAATGGATAACAGAAGACATCAGGAGGGAAATAAAAAAAAAATTAGAGGTAAATGAGAACAAAGATACACCATATCAAAATCTGTGGGACACTATGAAAGCAGTACTTACAGGAAAATTTATTTCATGTAGCACATTCAATAAAAGAAGAAAAAAATCCAAAAATAAACAACCTAACAATACAGCTCAAAACCCTAGAAAAAGAAGAACAGAGCAACACCAAAAGTAGTAGAAGACAGGAAATAGTTCAAGTCAGAGCTGAAATCAACAAAACTGAAACAAAAGAAACAATTGAAAAAATTGTCAAAATAAATAGTTGGTTCTTTGAAAAAATAAACAAAATTGATTAACCCTTAGCCACACTAACAAAGAGAAGGCAAGAGAAAACTCAAATTACTAAAATTCAGAATGAACAAGGAAATATCACAATAGACATGAGTGAAATACAAAACATAATTAGAAGCTATTTTGAAAATCTATACTCCAACAAAACAGAAAATCTTGAAGACATCAACAGGTTTCTAGAGACATATGAACTACCTAAACTGAACCAGGAGGACATACACAATTTAAATAGATCAATTTCAAGTAATGAAATAGAAGAAGTCATCAAAAGCCTACCAACAAAGAAAAGTCTGGTAAGAGATGGGTTCTCAGTCGAGTTCTACAAAACCTTTAAAGAAGAGCTCATTCCAATACTCCTCAAAGTATTCCATGAAATAGAAGAGGAGGGAACCCTCCCAAACTCATTCTATGAAGCCAATATCACCCTGTACCTAAACCAGACAGAGACACATCGAGGAAAGAAAATTTTAGACCAATATCCTTAATGAACATTGACGCAAAAATTCTCAACAAAATCTTAGCAAATCGCATACAAAAATATTTTAAAAAGATGGTGCACCATGATCAAGTGGGTTTTATCTCAGGGGTACAAGGTTGGTTCAAAATTAGGAAATCAATAAATGTAATTCACCATATCAACAGACTTAAAGTCAAGAATCATATGATTATTTTGATAGATGCAGAAAGAGCATTTGATAAAATACAGCATCCCTTCATGCTGAAAACACTAGAAAAAATAGGGATAGTGGGAACATTCCTTAACATTGTAAAGGTCATCTATGCTAAGCCCATGGCCAATATCATTCTAAATGATGAAAAACTGAAAGCATTCCTCCTAAAAACTGGAACAAGGCAGGGATGCCCTCTTTCACCACTTCTATTCAACATCATTCTTGAAACTCTAGCCAGAGCAATTAGACAGACCAAAGAAATTAAAGGAATACGAACAGGAAAAGAAGAACTCAAACTATCCCTATTCGCTGATGACATGATTATATATTTAGAGGAACCGGGAAATTCCACCAGAAAACTTTTAGAACTCACAAGTGAATTCAGTAAAGTAGCAGGATATAAGATCAATGCTCATAAATCTAATGCATTTTTATACATAAGTGATGAATCTTCAGAAAGAGAAATTAGAAATATTACCCCATTCACAAGCCTCGAAAAAAATAAAATACTTGGGAATCAATCTAATAAAGGAGGTGAAAGTCTTCTACAATGAGAACTAGAGAACACTAAAGAAAGAAATTAAAGAAAAATGTAGAAGATGGAAAGATCTCCCATGTTCTTGGATAGGCAGAACTAATATTGTGAAAATAGCCATACTACCAAAAGTGCTACACAGATTCAGTGCAATTCCAATTAATATCCCAATGACATACCTTACAGAAATAGAGCAAGCAATCATGAAATTCATCTGGAATAATAAGAAACCCAGAGTAGCTAAAACAATCCTTAGCAGGAAGAGTGAATCAGGGCTATTGCAATACCAGAACTTCAACTCTAGTACAAAGCAATAGTAACAAAAACCACATGGTATTGGCACCCAAATAGACAGGTAGATCAATGGTACAGAATAGAGGACATGGACACAAACCCAAATACATACAATTTTCTCCTACTAGACAAAGGTGCCAAAAACATGCAATGGAGTAAAGATAAACTCTTTAACAAAAGGTGCTGGGAAAGCTGGAAATCCATATGCAGCAGAATGAAATCAAACCCCTATCTCTCACCCTGCACAAAATTCAACTCAAAATGGATCAAGGAGCTTGGAATCAGCCAGAGACCCTGCATCTTATAGAAGAAAAAGTAGGTCCAAATCTTCAACTTGTCGGCTTAGGATCAGACTTCCTTAACAGGGATTCCCATAGTACAAGAAATAAAAACAAGAATCAATAACTGGGATAGGTTCAAACTAAAAAGCTTTCTCTCAGGAAAGGAAACTATCAGTAATGTGAAGAGAGAACCTACAGAGTGGGAGAAAATGTTTACCACTTACACTTCAGATAGAGCACTAATTTCCAAAATATATAAAGAACTCAAAAAACTCTATACCAAGAATACAAATAACCCAATCAACAAATGGGATAAGGAAATGAACAGACACTTCACAGAAGATTTACAAGCAATCAACAGATACATGAAAAAATGTTCAACATCTCTAGTAATAAGAGAAATGCAAATCAAAACTACCCTAAGATTCCATCTCAACCCAATTAGAATGGCGGTTGTCAAGAATAGGTGTTGGCAAGGATGTGGGGAAAAAGGTACAGTTATACACAGCCATAAAGAATAATAAAATTATGGCATTTGCAGGTAAATGGATGAAAGTGAAGAATATCATGCTAAGTTAGATAAGTCAATTTAAAAATCCAAAGGACGAATGATCTCACTGATAAGTGGATGATGACACAAATGGGAGGTGGGAGGGGGGCAAGAATGGAGGAAGGAGGGACTGTACAGAGGGAAAAGAGTTGTGAAAGGGGTGGGGGGAAGGAAAAAAAATAACAGAATGAATCAAAAACTATTACCCTATGTAAATGTATGATTACACATATGGTATGTCTCTACTTCATGTACAGAGAAACAAGATGTATCCCATTTGTTTAAAATTAAATTAAATTTTAAAAAATCTTTAGTACAGTGGAAACTAATTTTTGTTTGATTTTTATAATCTGTGACAATTTGAGAATAACTGAAACTAATTTTTCAGTGAAAATATATGCTATCTAATGTGCTATCTCATGAAATGAAAACATTCTTCATAAAAAAGTATCCAAAGAAATAGTCATAGACACTCAAGTTTTAAATAGACTATTTAGTAAAACAATGCAGTCGTCTTCTCAAATTTACAAAGTTTATAGAAAATATCACTTAAATCAGTTAAATAATTTGCTTTGGTTGTAGTAAAAGATGAAAACCAATTTCATGTAAAAATCTAACCAACATTTTAATGATTTCAGACATCTAAGTATTTATGTGTTTTGAGACAAGCAGTTATAGGTAGAAATATATTTTAAGTTAGTCATTCAGTCATGATAGAATTCTGATGAATAACTCTGCACTGGAGTAAGGATTGGCTTTGAGTTTTGCATAGAGTTACTGCACAAGCTAAGGGTCACCTTGGCAGTGCAATTCACAGGGATTACTGTGTTTGGATTTGTTCAGAACACAATTTACCTAGATATTTGCAGCTGTGTGAAAGGCCTGCATGTGACATAATAGTTATTCTTTATTCTTGAAATTCACTAAGAAACCTAGCTTTTTAAAAAGGTCATCTATTTTATTGATTTGCAGGTTGAAATATTTTATATTGCAACAAAATTGATCATACCCCAATTAATCTGTAAATTCACTAAAGCTCCAATCAAAATCTTAGTAGATTTCGTATATATGTGTTTGTGTGTGTCTCTTTCTGTGTGAGTTTGTGTGTGCAGGAATTATAAAATGATTTAAATTTAAAGGCAAGAGTTGAGAATAGCAAAACCATCTTAAAGTCCAACAAAGGCAGAGGATGTATGTTATTAGCTATCAGGAAGTATTTTAAAGCTATAGTGTTTAATAGCCTGGTATTGGTGGAAGGATAAATTGAGCAAAGCAACAGAAAAGCAAACACAGAAACAGAACAATTCAATCTTTTGTGGCCCATCTGAGATGTGACAAAAATGACACAGCTGACAATGAATAAAGCTTGCTATTTTCAATCAATGCGTTATTGTCTAAACACAGGTTTTAAAAAAGCCAACTGAAGAGTGCCTGAACTCCAGCCTCAGGCAGACTGTAGTTCTAAATGTAAAACAAAATCGCGAAGATTCTCATAGAAAATTTAGAGGAATGCCTTAGTGACTATAGTCAACGATTTGTACAATAGGATCCCAAAGTGGAAACTAAATATTGTATTACACTGAAATTAAACACTTCTTTTCACCAGAGACAACATTTTGAGAGTCCAAAGGTATCAGAGAATTGGATAAGAGATCATATATAATTATATTAATTATGCAAATATTTATAATATGAGAATTATGATATTCATATAGGACATGGAGCAATATATGTTAATGTATTTAAAATAACCATACACAGACACACATGTGTATATATACATACACAAACACACACACACACACCCAGGGTCATGTATGCAAAGTGTATTGTATTGAAGAACAGCCACCTAGCAGATAGGAAAGAAGACAACCTATTATAAAATGACTTAAATACTCGAATGAAGACCTCAGTAAAAGAGCATATCCAATTATTAAAAAAAGAGAAAAGTCAGTTTTACTAGTGCATACATATTATCAACTTAAATCAATATGACCAACTACTACACACCAGGAGAATAAAAGAAATAAAAAAATATGGAAGTCTGCTATAATGAGGATCAATTAAAATTCTCACTCTGGAGTAGTTTGAACTGACAATACCTTAGAACATAATTTAGCATGCTCTACAAAAGCAAAAGACACATGGTGTATATCCCAGCATTTCCACACCAGATTAAATTCTAAAATTACAGATTGGAAACTACCAAAATACCTATTTAAGACTAGAATGTGGAAAGAAGTATTAGGATATTAATTTCAGAGTTATTACACAGGGACTAGATTAAAGATTACTTATCAATTCAAATATCATGGATCAATTCCAGAAAAAATATTAAGTACAGTAAGGAAATAGGAAAAAGATGCATCAACAGTGCACTTGTTTTTATAATACACAAATACAAGTAAAACTAATCTATAGTATTAAACATCAGAATATTGTTTAGTTTGAGATTAAAGAGGGAATGGAAAGGAGTTTTAAATAGTAAATTTCTTTTTTTGATATGATCCTTGAAAATGTGCATGTTCAGTTTGTTAATACTCTTATGCTCTGTGCTTATGATGACTACACTTTAAATAATAATTTGCTTTCACAAGAATGAAAACATTCAAATGAGAACAATCAGCAGACCATGTGCTCTCTGAACTTATTGCATTCAGCATGCTGTAGTTTTATACAAATGTGCTATATAAAATATCTATTGTCTTATTATGTCCATTTAATTTGTTAAATAAAACTACATTTAATAGAAACTAAGTTTTAGCCAGGTACAGTCATGTATACCGTTAATCCCAAAGACTCCAGAGGATGGGGCAGAAGAATCCCAAGTTTGAGTTCAGCCTCAGCCACTTAGAGAGACCCTCAGTAAATTAGTGAGACCCTGCCACATTAAAAAGGAGGAGCGGGTAGTGCTGGGATGTAACTCAGTGATAAAATCCCTGAGTTGTTCAGGTGGGGGTTTAGCTCTGTGATAAATTACCTGGATTGGTCAATCCCCACCACCAAAAAAACAAAAACAAAAGCAAGAAAAGTGAAGCTGTAAAATAGTAGGATTCCTGTTATAGTTAAACATATGTATAAGAAAAAAGAATAGTAATTATTCCATAATAAAAAGGAATTAACTACTGGTGGTCAGAAAAAAATGAATAAGTCCTAAAACATGATGAATGAAGGATGGTAGATTAAAAATACTAGTACATATTGAAGTGAGTTTCTTGCACATGAAGTTTAGTATCAGGCAAAAATTATTTGTGGTAAAAAAAGAATAGTGGTAGACTGGGATTTAGGGAGGTTGGGGTGGATTTACTGGATAGTAACACAAAAGAACATTTAACAAATGATGCTGAGGTTATGCATTGATAATATATATAATATAATGCATTAATAAAAACATTTTAAAAGTCTATGAATTTTGAAAGGTTTTGCATTACACAGAAGTAAGCATCTGCCAAGACTCATCAAACAGAACATTTTGTGTATTTTAGCTTTATTTGAAAGACAATATTAAATATCTTGAATTTCATGTAATGACACGCAGACCTTATGTGATCGCTACCTATACTGACTTTTCAAAATTAATATATAATGTGGTTCAATGAGCATAATGTGTTATAAAGGAAATAAAATAAAATGTTAATTATAAAAATAAATGGTTGGTAAATAAGTGTTCGTTGTAAAATTCACTTCTGTTTGGTTGAAAAGATTCATACTGAAATGTTACAAATGTATACAATAGGAAGATTTTTAAGATTAATAATTTAGATGCCCTGCACCCTTAAGAATTTCATTTTTGGTCCTAGGGTTTGATATACACATACGTGTATCAGACTCATATGTTTATTCAGGCATACATTATGTGTATATATGTGCATTGATGCTTTTATGTGCTTTCTGAATTTTCTATATCAAACATTTTGAGATTAGATACAAATCTATTAAAGATATGATATATGCATAACAAATCATAGCAAAAAGCATATAAATCATAGCAAAAGGTATTTTCTAAAATATTCAGCTCTATATATTTTCTTAGAATTCATATTCCATTTAATTAAAGGAAGTTCCACAAAGATCTCAAAATTCTAACATGTAGTCATATTTTAATCAAAATTTGGAAGAGTAAATTCAGTCTTTAATAGTATGTATTAGATACAACTTGATCTATACAAAATCAAATCTTGTAATCTATATGTAGTCACTTGTTACATTTACAGGAGGTGCCATATGATTTTATGTTATTATCAATTCCAATTACTTTTGATGTCTTTCTTTTATTCAACATTAACTGAAAATGGGAGAAATCATAAACAAATACTTTTGTATGACTATTTCTATATCCACCCATTTGTTAATTAAATCACGACTGATTCTTTTCAGTGAGGATCCCATTTTGAGACTGATATTTGAGTAGAGGGTTCTCAAAGCCATTTGGCTCTTCAGGGTGTTATACTGAAGGCTATATAGACTGAGGTTCCTAAACCAGGCAGTGAGCCTTTACAGTTAATCTCCCCTTGGAAGACAAAGTCCCCAGCTAAAGCACTCAAGTTTAACTATGGTATTTGGTACAGATGCCTGATACTCACAGATATGCAGCTTTTCCTTCTTCCAGTTCTTTACTTTTGCCACTGGAGCCACTTTTCTTCCCACACATTCTCCTGGTGATGCACATCAGTAACCCACATTGTCGAATAAAGAAGCAGCTGACGTCTGTTACCACAAGTATTAGCAAAAGTGCCGCAACTCCCAGGCCAATGACCGCTCCAAGTCCAAGACCATTAAACAGTGTGTCTTAAAAACAAAACAAAACAAAACAATTTCATTTAAATATCCTAATTAGAAAATCTAAATAATCAGTTTAAAAATTAATCCTAACCAAGGTATATATTCAAATAAAGAGGAAAAAAGTGACAGTAACTGGCATACTTCAACTTCATGAATGTTGGGACCTATTATCTGGCTTTCAAACCATATTTTAAGCTGCTGACAAGTTAATGACTTAATTTTTAAAAAACTTTCTTTTCTTAAAAAAAGTCTAACTCTTTTGAATATACTTCTTGATTCCCTGTGGGGAAGATCATGAATATTATCATATCCCAAACTGAAATTTATCAGAAAGTCACTGTCATTATACATCATTACAATGTTAAAAGGAGAATACAGCCAAAGATCCTGTAAGAGAGATGTTACATAAATGTTCTTTATGGAAATATTTTAGTTTTAGGACTTCAACTTACAGATGGATGTCTCTAAGCAGTTTGCTTTGACAGAGAATGCATTTTAAAATACTGATGAATATTTTAAAAATCATCATTCTAGACTAAATGGTTTGCTTTCATTTTTCAGTTAGTATTTTAACAAATGGATTCGATTAGAGGCTATTTTTACCAAGTCATGGTACTTAAGGCCCATGAAAGGTCATATCATGAAAACATAGATAAGGAGTTTCAATTTTCTAAGACATATGGCTGCAGGAATTTCCCAGTGACATGCAGAAAATATTCACAGAAGAGATGATTGAGAATAAAAAGGAATATGCTGAATGATAAAATAGAAATTTTAAGAAGGAAGCAAGTAGTTAAGTAAATTGTTACATATCTGTACTTGAGTACAAGGGAAGACCACACAGCTATAACAATATAAACACTTGATGGTGTGCTATCTAAAAAAGATGATAATGTATGATAATTTTATAAACACTTGAAATGATTAGCATATACATTAACAATTTGATTACACATTATAAAATTGTGATTATTCCTTTTAGTAATGAAATATATTCATTACCAAGCATGAAAATGGCAAGCTCTTTACATTACTGATATGCAACAGAAATACAGGTGGAGACATAAATTTGGGTTTTAAGAAAATGATTTGTAAAATATATATAACAAATTTTTTCTGTCTTACTCTGAAATTTAGATTGCTAATTTTAATAATGACTGAATAAATAGCGATTCACAGAAATCAGAAGAAATATTTTTATTCTTAATCTACCATTGCAGGTTTACCCTGAATATTTTCCTTGCATAATGAGTTTCATATCCACATTAATTTTACTTTTTATTAGTATAACTCATTACGATTTTTAACATTCTTGGAGTTTGCAGCTAGATTAAAAAATAATCATTGTGTTTGTGATTTGCTGGCCTGGCACTACATCCAGGCCATTTCTTGGTTCACCTGCAGCAGAACACAAATGCACTTTTACAGCATCTACACAAGAGCAAAGGAGAATGTTTTAAGCACTGATTATACAAACTTAGAACTTATGCAATCAGAGTATAATTTGCTTTATAAGCTTTTCTTTCTGATAAGAGAAACAGGTCATCCTTATACAGCAACTTTGGAGAAAATATAATATTTTTCATGGCACTTTCAAAATCTCCCTACCAAATCTTCACATGCTACTTATTTTGGTGAAAATTTGGGAGAAACGCTTTGCTAATATTCAGAAAAATTACTGGTTTCCATATAACTATGCTCTTACCACAAGAACCTACTTTGAAGAATAACTGGTGAAAAAAATGCAGTATTTTCACCATAGAAACTTATCATCTATTAAAAACATTTTTTGGTTGTTGTTGTTCAAAATCTCAATATGCAAAGAATGAGATTCCAACAGAAGCTATTAAATCTCCAAAGATATATCTACAAGCAATATTTTTAAAAACAACTAATAGAGTTTTACTTAGTCATAAAAATGAAAAAAATATGTAATTTCACAGAAATGTATGGAACTGAAGATCATAATATTGAACAAAAAAAGACTAATAGAAAAAAGTATGTTATATTTTATTACAAATGTGGAAGCTAGAGATGAAAAAACAGGGTAAAAATGGACACCATGAAGTAGAAGAAACACCACCAGGATAGAAGAAGGGAATTATGGGGAGAGAGGTCAGGAAGGTGGGAGAGGCATTGGGGGGTGAACTCACCAAGCTATGGTTTTGTGAACATATGAATATGTCACAATGAAAATCTTCATTCTGTATAAATAATATGCAACTAAAAATGCACCAAATAAATATTTTATAATATGTACATGTATCAAAACATCACATAGATCCCCCTAATGTGTACAACTATTATATTTGCATGTATCAGTCAAAATAAATTTAATTAAAAATTAAACGATAAATTTAAATTACAAAAAAACTAATGCCTTATGATAAAATATCAACAAAATTACAATTTCTGTTAATTTAAAAGTGTTAATATGTTCTTAATACCCATTTCCAAATTGAAATTATTTTCTTCTGAATCTATTCTTTAATAATGAATATAAATAACTATGAAATATGTTTGATTACTGTAAAGCTAAAATATTTTCATCAAAATTAATAGGTCATCTTTTTGAATATGCTGAACATGATTCAACAACCATAAAACTCAGAAATGAGGAGTGGTAAAGGACATCTCAGGTTAGGCTTCGGCCTCTTTGGCTACTCTGACTTGATCCTATTGTTTTGAACTAGTCACACCTCTGGTACTCCATATACATTCCTCTTACATACAAAGTTAATGGCAATAAATTCCATAGGTCAATGAAAGTATATCTGATTTATTACAGAGATTCACACTTACCTTTTCTATGTGTAAAGTCTCCCTTTGTACTGAAATGCACTGCCCATCAGGGCTTAGAAAACCCTGGTTCAATCACTGTTGTAAGTTCATGTGGTGAGTCATCTAATTTTCCCAAGACTGAGATGATACTTTATTGAAATGGGAAAAGTTATGAAAACAACAAGAAGCACAAACTAGTTCAAAAGGTGTTAGGAAGATATTTTTTGTGAGTGTGGTAATATGCTTACCAACCCCCAGTACTTATTGCCCTGCACAAAGTAAAAATTTAACAAGTATTAACCATTATCATAATTATTATGCTAGGCTATTAAAAATTCTACAGAAATTATGTGTGGAGAAAAAATAGACCATCTAAAGTTAAATGTGAAAATAACCTGTAAACACGACTCTTTTCATCAGCAACTTAAAGGAGAATATTTCTTATTAAATAAAGATTCTTCTCTTGATATATTTTTTTAAAAATAATCTAGGTTTGGCTGGTTGGTTTTCAAATGATAAATATTTCATTTGTGACTTTTTAGAATAAATAAGTATATTGATCTGCTTCATTTTTATCTTTAGAAAAACTGAATTTGTGAAGCATCTTATGGTGAAGGAATATTGATGCTAAAAATGCTTTATTCTTTTCTAGAGAAATAGCGTTTTTAAATTGGGAATAAAATTTGAAGTTTACTTAAATATAATTACTTATTTATTTTATTATTATTTCTTAAAAATATTTTTAGTTGTCAATGGACCTTTATATGTGGTGCTGAGAATTGAACCCAGTGTGTCATGCACGCTAGGCAATTGCTCTACTACTGAGCTACAACCACAGCCCTTAAATTTATTTTTATGTCAAAATAAATATATTTTTGTCATTGCAGAGGATAGGAGTAAACATCAAATAAGTCTATATGATAAATATTCATCTTTGAAAAATATGTCTTCAGTCCTATAATTAATATGGAAGAATTAGAGACTCAGAATAATCAAAGCAATTCTGAACAAGAAAAGTGATAAAGGAGGCAACATTATATCCTCTCTCAAATTATATTACAAAGGTACAATAACAAGACAGCATGGGACTGGCATCAAAACAGACATGAAGACCAATGGAAAAGAATGGAAGACAAATTCAAACTTCCTTAACAACACCCCCTAAGCTCAAGAAATAAAACCAAGAATAAATAAATGGAATTGCATCAAAGTAAAATGCTTCTGCACAGCAAAGGATACAATTAAGAGTGAAGACAGAGCTTAAGGAATGGGAGGAAATCTTTGCCAGATACTCCTCTGACTATGCAGAATATATAAAGAATGCAAAAAACTGACTGTGAAAAAAAAATAGTCCAATTTAGCAAATGGGTAAAGTAACTAACAGATCCCTCTCAAAAGAAGAAACAAAAATAATCAAGAAATAAATGAAAAAGATGTTAAGTACCTCTAGCAATTACAAAAATGCAAACCAAAACTGCACTAAGATCTCATCTCACTCCATTCAGAAAGGCAATTTTCAAGAACAAGAATAATAATAAATGGTGACTAGGATGTGGTGAAAAAGCTACACCCTTACATTATTGGGAGAACTACAAATTATTACAACCACTCTAGAAAGCAGTGTGAATATTCCTCAAAAATCTAGTAGTGGAACCACCATGTGAACCAGGTATCCCACTTCTAGGTATTTATCCAAAAGATCTAAAATCAGCCTATGATGGCAATACAGTCACTTCAATGTTTGTAGCAGCACAATTCACAGTAGCCAACTTATGGAATCAACCAGATGCCTAACAAGAGATGGATGAATTAAGAAAATGTGGTGTATATACACAAAATGGAATTTTACTCTGCCACAAAGAATAAAATTATAGCATTTTCTGGTAAATGGATAGAATTGTGAATATCATGCTAAATGAAGCAATGCCTTTGTAGGGAAATGGGGAAAATCATGCTAAGTGAAATAAGCCAGACTCAAAAAATCAAGGGTTCAGTATTTTCTCTCAGTGTGGAAGCTAGAACAAAATAAGAGAAATAAGAGTGTTGGGAAAGGGATTGGATACCATGAAGCTATATAAGAAAGACCAATGGATTAGAAGTAGGAGGGAGTGAGGATTACTAATTACTAATTACTAATGGATTAGTAAAGGGAGTGAGGAAGAAAGGAAAAGGAGAAGAAATATGGAATTAATTTAACAAAATTATGTTATGTTCATATATAAAGGTACCAAAGAAAATTTCACATTTATGAATATGTACAAGAAAGGAAGTTTAGTAGGGGAGGGAAAAATAGGGGGAGTGAGGAGGGGAGGAATTGTATGTAGGGGGCAATTTGGGATTAAAATCAAATTCATTGCACATACAATTTTGTCAAATTGAAGGTAAAATGCTATGTTTAATTATAATGCTCTAATAAAAAGAAATATTTTTATATGTATAAAAAAGAATTTTTTTCTATTTTAAAAAAATAGCTTAAAATATATTCAGATTCTTATATTGCTTGTATCCTATAAAGTAGACTATAATATCTATAAAAGCCATATTTTTTATTTTTTACCACCAATTTACTCTGTTATGGAAATTTTATTTGAAACTTTGATGTTTCAAAAATAAAATTATAGCCACCTATAAAATGATAGTACTAGGATGTTAGGACTAGCTATAAATTATTTTTTTTGAGAAATAATTTCTTAATTTATAATGTAGTTGTGTCTTAATTGTGCAATTTAATTGTGGCTTAATTGTTCAACAAATTGGAATTGAGTATAAACTTTTAAAGAACTTTAAATTTATTTTTTCCTTTTTCAAGTTTTCAGAATATTTACACATGTGTTTAATACCATAATATCATTGACACACCATTACTTAGACATAACAATATCATCAGGTCTTCTTTACAGATGGGAACACTGAGGCCCAGGGAAGTCAGTGGTCAAAAACATACAATAAAGTATTAGAACTTTAGAAATGAAAAAAAACTATTTAATTCCAGGTCCTTGATTTTTATGTGTCTGTTTTAGTCACTATTATATATTGGGTAGTCACCATAAAAATATTAAAAATATAGGAATACAATATGGTAGATATATTGAAATTTGTAATATTACCATACAAATTTCAGTATTCATTTACCTTTCATATTAATCAAGTAATAATTACTTAATAGCTATTAAATGAGATTCCAGAATATAAATTATATAACTTGTATTTCTGTTTCCAGCTTCTCTTTTTGCATTCATTTAGTATCATTCTCGTGAAAAATGGACTTTACATTAGAATATGAATAAATAATTTGGGAATCAAACAGCTTAAACATCTATCTTTGCCTCATATTTTATTATTTAAAGAAAACATGACAAAGGGGAATGAAGGGAAGGGAGGGAGGATAGGAATAAGAAGACAATGGAATGAATCCGACCTAACTTTCCTATGTATATGTGAATACTCCTCGGTGAATCTCAGCAACATGTACATCTACATGTACTGGGGTTCTTTGAAAAATCAAAGTTTCAAATAAAAAGAACAAATACAAATATAAAAAGACAGCAAACAGGAGAATCAGTCTGACTGAGTTTATGTAACTTCTTGCTCACGGCATCATTCCAACTCCCTGACATTTGGCAGTTACTACCTCAATAGATCTATTTCCCCAGGTGTTTATGTCATTGTACTTTAGTTTCTATCAGAAAATAAGAATTAAATTCAGAAAAAAACAAGTTAAATTGAAATTTGTTAAATATATATATATATTTTTTTCTTATTTCTCTTATAAAATTCTCTACTGAAATACTCAATGAACTTCTCATGAAATTAAATGTATGTGACCATACCTGTCTGACCATTTCAAAAACCAGTTTACTAATAGATTCATTAAATTCAGCCTTAACCAGATGCAACAGTGCCTTCCTGTAATCCCAACCATTCAGAAGGCTGCGGCAGGAGGATGGCAAGTTAAAGGCAAACCTCAGCATCTTAGCAAGGCCCTAAACAACCTAATGAGACTCTGTCTTAAAGTTAAAAAAGGGCTGAGGGCTATGGATGTGTGTAGCTCTGTGGTAAAGCACCCTGGGTTCCAGTACAAAAACACAAACAAGAGCTGAAGGAATAGCTCCTGTTGGAAAGTGCTTGCCTAGCATATGCAAGGACCCAGGTTCAAATCCCCTGTCCCTCGGCAGGGTTGGAAAAAAAAGAAAAGAAAAAACATAGGCGGGGGATATAGCTCAGTTGGTGTAGTGCTTGCTTTGCAAGCACAAGGCCCTGGGTTCAATCCCCAGCACCACAAAAAAATAAATAAATAAAAATAAAAACACAAACAAAAACAAATCAGCCTTCCTTCCATTTTGACTCCTTAAATAACTACCATTTTATTTAACTATGTTTCTTTTTTGTACATATAATCTTCTCTAAGTAGATTGAAGATGGATTTCAGAATATGGAGTTGTGATAAGACATGGAGAAAAACTTAAAGAGATTTAAGATGAAGATTGGTTGTTGCTCCCATAGACGTGGTAGCTATTTGGATGAGCAATATTATTCAATGCAGTAAGCAAGTAGATTAAAATTATGAAAGGCAAAGAGAACATTTTTAAAAAGCCTCAATTATTCATCTTGACATTACAAACTATATAACCTCTAATATGGAAAGATAGACTATATAGTATACAGGAAGATAGAGATGAGTCCATTTGACTCTTACATATCTGTTCATGGTTCATCCTTCTAAGGGATAACTTCAAAGCATCAGATAAAAAATATATGTATAAATCTACATAAAAATGTGTGTGATGTATATGGAAAGACCAAATAAATAAGATGCAAAAATTTGCATATCACTGCAATTGAATCTAATGAATTATAATCTCATAGAATGTTTTGGTTTGTTTATAAAGAGCAACACAAATATATTCAATAATATTGCTGAACAATCTTATAAAGTGAATTTAGATTCAGTGAACATGACAAATTATTCTTAGAACTTGAATCATTTAAAGAGTGCAGAGTTCATTTTGCAATTGAATAAACTTGATGCTTTGAAAGAACATAATGAAGATAATACATAACTGTTTTTGAGAGGTCTTAAAATATTTTTAGGAATTATGTTACAAAACATATACAAAAGCATTTTTTTTGCTGGGCTCAGAGGCACATGCTTGAAATCCCAGTGGCTCAGGAGGCTGAGGCAAGATGATCTTGAGTTCAATCCAGCCTCAAGAAAAGTGAGGTGCTAAGCAACTCAGTGAGACCCTGTCTCTAAATAAAATATAAAATAGGACTGGGGATATGTCTCAGTGGTTGAGTACTCCCCCCCAGGAATAAAAGCATCTTCTTTGAGACGCATACGAAAAATATGAAAAATCCAGGTTCAATAACTTCAGTTTAAGATATCAGGAAATATATAAAAAGTCAAAATGTTGATTGAAAACATTAAATGTACTGAATATAATAACATAATGACTAGGTAATTTTTTTCCTCTTAAATACTTAAAAAGTACTGGAAATATTTTTCTTGAGTGGAGATATTCATTTTACAATTTGGAAAAGGCCTAAATACTTTCATTTGAGAATATCTAGGAATGTTATTGTCATTGTTGAACTTCATAGTGATACCTAACATATTTTCTAATCCTTAGGAAGTATGTAGAGGGATGTTTTATACGTTTATGATATGTTCCTTTCAGGGATGATCACACCTACTAAAAATATACTTCTGCATAATTTTAATTAGTTAAAAATTATGTATGTTTGGACTTCAGTCATTTTCTTAATTAAACAATTGAAGTATGATAAATGTCCATAAATCCACATATATACACACATATTAATGTAGTATATTTTAAGAATTTAGGAAAATTCTTTCCAAAATATCTACTTTTATCGGTGCTTTTCAATTATACAAGATGGTGGGTTTCATTATGACCTGTTACACATATGTAAAACACAAATTGATCAATTTCATCTCCCAACACCCATTTCTATATATTTGAAACAGCAGGAGATTCAGACCCCATGTGCAGAGATTGTAATCACAAACAGAAAAAAAAAAAGTTTTGATACACAGGGGTTTTAAAATTCACTGAATTTCATGTGAAATCACTGACATTAGTAATCTGTAATTGATGTGACATCTTTTTCATTTCTCTGAACACCACATTTCTGTTTCATGAGGAGACTCCTCCAGCATTTACACTATCCAATGTGCATCCCTGAATCGATGGAAATATTAAACTTTGATTGAAATTTAATTTCTGTGTAAAACAAATGTTTGAAGAACTGAAGTTTCCAATGTCCCATCAACACCCATTACTGTATCAATTAGAAAGAAGAAAATCATGGCAAATTGCATGAGCAAGGATGATTTAAAATAAAATGTTCATTTTATTCAAAAATTAAAATTAAGCTAGAAACTCTACAGCAACCATGATCAGATTTTATATTTGGATCCCCTCTGGGTTATTTTAAAAAATATTTCCTCCACATATTCAGAGATAAATTAAATGTACCCTCCCAAATAAATTTTAATTTTAAATTTAAACAGGTAATATAATATATTTACACACCTAATTATGCAATGCACTTTATAAAACATCAAAATTAATTTAGAAAGTTGATATATATAACTATATTTCTAATATCTTTTTTTACACAGTAGATTGCACCCATTTTCAATCCATACATTATCTTTGAAAATATCTAAATTTTTTTTTATATTATCATTGATAAAATGTGAATACCAATACCTATGCATTCTAAATAGAATGCTCCTTTCAAATGATGTATGAAAGCATTACATAAATGTTATTATTCTATTTGCCATACCTATTACTTTACAGAAATTTTGTTTGAGGTAACTTCTTATTCATTCTTTGTTTATCGTATTTTTAAAGACTTTCTTGATTTTTACCTAAACTCTTTGTAAATGTTAATAACTATAAACATTCAAACATTCCTAATATTCACTAATTATGATGTGTCAAAACAATTGTGAAGTGCATATGTATATTTTACAACTTTTAATTAAACTTAATTTTATTATTATTATTATTATTATTTGCACTGCTGGGTGCTGCACATTTTAAGTGCATGCTCTACTTTAGACTATATCCCCAACCCTCGAAACTTTTTGAAATATGGCTATTTTTTATGAACTATCTTCTTAAGGTCTACATCTTATGATCATTTCCATTCTTCCAGTTTTACGTACATATTTAACTATGACCAGTGAGTAGACATGGGGGAATGAAATGAAGGAAGGAGAGATGGGATAGGGAAAGACAGTGAAATCAATCCGATCTAATTTCTTATATACATATATGAATATACCAGAGTGAATCTCAGCTTCATTTCACATTCACAAGACACTAACTAAAACAAAAACAAAAACAAAAAAAAAACCTATAAGTAAATTGCAAGAGGGAAGTGAATAGGGGGAGGGGAAAAAGAGAGGGTAACAGGAAGTACTGTGGACTAAATCAAAACAAACTATATTCCATGCTTCTATAGTTATGTCAAAATGAAACCTATCATTTGTTTTTTGCTTTGTTTTGTTTGGTATACTCTAATTATAATATATTTTGTCTTCTTTGTGAATCATTAGTTTTTTGTTTATTATTTTTACTGTTATGTTTACTTTATTGTTATTTCAGACAAATTCCTCTTCATAAAATAGAAAATAAGATGAAAGCTCTCAAAATAGTAATACAAAATGAATCAAAATTGCCTCCCTAAAATAAAGATTATGTTGCTTTTGCATCCTCATCTTTTTAATTTGCCATATCTTGAAAAGCTCATATCATTCATTAGGTTTTTTTTAAGAAGTACTTACGTCTTTCAGTTTCCTCATGAAATAATCCTACTAGCAATTTTTAAAGTTCACTCAAGTTTATGCTATTCAGATATAAAATGACATAGAGAATTCACTGAAAACTCTGCGGGCATAACATATTTTGTGCAATTTTTAAAGAATGTTTTAAAGCAAAATATGCAATGGTAGTAAAATCTGTAATAGTTGTGAAAGTGTTGTTATCACAAGGAGAAACTACAAAAATCCTTCTCAATAGATAACATTGTGAGAAGTCTTTAAGTATGAAAATTTTAAAAATAAAATGTTAAAAATAAAATTTGCGTTATAATCATGAGTACAGTACATATTTGTTTGAAATCACACCAGCTTAGTCTGAGGAATTTTTAGTTTTTAGTATCTTGCAAAATAATTTGTTCTGCTTTCAAATAGTCATATGTTGAATTTATTAGACTTTCATTAATGAGTCCAAAAATAAATTGTAAAGTTCAGGTTAAACATTAATGCACTTAAGTTGAAATTAATTTCATATAAATTTTTACATTTTTTAAATTCTTTGATAATAGTATTAGTAGCATCCACGTATTATTTGAGGAATTTGAAAACTTCAGTTTTTAAATATTGTGAGCAAAATCTACTGATAATGTTTTAAAATATATTTTCATAATGAATTTATCAAATACATTTTTCTAAAAGAATACAAGTTTTAAAATTAATTTACCAATGTATATTAAGAATTGATTATTGCAGAACATTATCAAATTGTTTACTAAGCAATTACTATGTATGAGAACAGTAGATAATTAAAAATATATAAAGCTAATTAATGCAGAATCTTTGCCCTAGTGGTGCTCAGTACCAAAGGAGGAGATAGGACAATGAATAAACAAATAAAGGAACAATCTGGTGACTCCCATTCAGGTGCAAGCAGTTTTAAACACTATGGAGACCAGCTATTGGAAAGACTGAAGGCCTAGAAGACATAGGGAGGTTTCATTAAGCACGTGAAACCTGCACTGGTCTGAAGTTCTGGTCAGAGAAGGGAATAAAGGCCCTTCTGGGAGAAGCAAGTGGTGTATGCAAAGGTAAAGAGATATTTCTGGAGGACAGTGAGGAGATCACTGCCGGGGGAAGTGTCACGTACACATGGGGTGAGTTGAGTGGTAGGAGAGAACTCAAGAGTTATATAGCATCTTATTTTATATTTTAAAGATAGCTGGGTCAGGAATTTGATCTAACTTGTGTTGGAGGAGGGTGTATCTCAGAACTGCAAGAGGTGGTCAAGAAACATGTGAAGCAGGGAGAGAAGCTGAGGGAGGCCCTGTAGGCCAAGAGCAGCCTGCACCAAGAGCTGGAGTTCCTAAGTGTGGCCAAGGAGAAGCTGCGGGAAGCCACCATTAACATTATTATATGTATGGGTAAAGTCTAATGTGGTTATCCATGTATATTTTAAATCCTCAGGTTGCTTTCAGTACAATTTTATAAAGTGTTCTTATCTTTTATATGTACCAATTTATGCACACTCAAATGAGCAGAATCATAAATTGTCTGTAAGCTCTTGATACAGACAACCAATTGCTTATTACCAAAATTATTTTCACACACCTCTCCTATTGGGGAGCATAAAGACTATATTCCCATCACTTAGTCTTCACTACTGTTTCTCTGTTCTCCAGTAATTCATGATGGCTCTTCATAATCTTCTGTCACATGTATAGCTAATTGTTTTACATATAAGATAAGTGGCAGTCCAAACCTTTATTTAAAATCACTTTGCACTACTTGGAGATAGTATTTTGGAGGAGGAAGGATAAAAGGAAACAATGGTCAACCAAACTATTTTTATTCCCTTTAATATCTGCTTCAGGGCAAGAAAAAAAACTTACACAGGACATTTAATTTAGTTATGGAAACAGATTATAAGCCTGTATATTGTTTAAATAGTATTTATTTTTAAAATTATATATATTTTCCTAACACTGTTTTCCTATAAATGTTTACATACAAAGGGAGAATTATAAATTAATTATATTTTCAATGTATATTCTAGCAGTCTAATGCTACAAGAAATCACATTTTCCTACCCAGGGATAAATTGGTTAAAAAGTATATACTCATCATTTAATTTATCACAATGTTATTCAAAAACTCAAATAAGGACAAGGCTGATGACTCTCTTCTCTGGAGGAGCATAATATATTGGAAGGTACAAGACATACAGTTTAGAATTTGATGTGTTCGCTTTCTTATTGGCACAAACAACAACATAAACAAACAAAACAAAAATCAGAATAAAAATATGGGAGAAGCATAAAGTTCATGGCTAGTGAAGAAAGCAAGATAGAGAAAACAATTGAGAAAGTTTTGAAGAGTGAGAAGCAACCTTCCATTTTATAGGAGGATTCGATTTCTAGCAGAACATGGATAAAACAAAAATGAGGTACAAAAATATGTGCTATCCTTGAAATTAGCAAGTATATACAGATGCTAAAGAGGGGATATGGGAGATGAATGATGGGAACTGGGCTTCATTAACTGATGAAAGAGGAGGTTAAGGAGAATGGGTATTGAAATTTAATATGTAATCAAATAAATCAAGCAAAATCAAATCAACGAACTAGCAATGCCAACAACAACAAAATTTGGAAAGTGTGATCCTTTTCCAAAAAATTTCTTTAAATGTCCTCAGCTGAGGAAGCAGAATCTGCTGCTATTGTAAGAACAGTTAGAAGTCTGTGCTACAGTAGTGGCTGTGGAACTATGCCAGCCTTGCCTCTCTCCTATTGTCCACCCATTTCTTTCCATAGTCTAAATAAGCATGCCAATTCCCTGACGCATGTATGGAGGGAGAGGTGAGGAAGCAGTTAGACCCAGTCTCTTATAAGTGATTAGTGACTGAACAAACAATAAAAATTAATTTCCATTAAAATAGTTTAAAATATACTAGAACACCAGAGCCTAATATTATAAAAGTATATTATATATAATATAAATATAAATATATAATATAAATATGTATAATATAAAATTATATATGTGTATGATTATGTGTGACTGTTTTGCATACCTTTAACTGGAATAACATTTTAAGTGATCCATCATGTTAACACTGCTATTTAAATATCTTCCCAATCTGCTTTAAGGTTTTAGTATCTGTTTTAAATGATTCTAAATAGAAAGCAAACAACCTAAAATATAAATATACATACTTCCTAGAAATTTGTATGTAAAACTTCAAATTTTTGGTATCATTTGAAGTGAGAGATTTTAACTTAAGAATCAAAATTAAACAAACTAATTTTGAAAAAAAAAAAAGCATGGCTAAAGACAAAGGAGTAGAATACAGCTCTCTTGTGATAAACATTTCAAATTATTTAAAACTTCAGAAATCAGCATTTTTTTATGTCATTTTAACAAATCTGGAGCAATTATAAACCATGAGGAATTTTGGAATATGTAAATTCCAAAATATTTATTATCTTATCTACAATGAAATATTTATTATCTTATCTACATTGAATATCACATTAGGTATGTGACAAAACTTCTACTTAAAAAAAGAGGAATAAAGAACAGACAAAATATTTTATTCTCTCTCTCTCTCTCTCTCTCTCTCTCTCTCTCTCTCTCTCTCTCTCTTTCTCTTGTAGTGAGAGGGGGCTACTAGTGATCTAACCCAGGGAGGCTTTACCACTGAGCTACATCCCCATTTCTTTTTATTTTTTATTTTGAGATAGGATCATTATACGTTTGCCCGCTCATAAATGTAAAATATCAAGAGTGATCCTTAGTGTAAATTGTGAATTCTGGGTGACAGGTTCAATTGTCACAAAGGTGCCTATGTGGTGTTTGATACAGAAAATACAGTAAAGCATGAATGGAGGCATGACAATCTTTTTCTGTGACACTAAAACAGATCCAAAAATTAAAGTCTATTTAAATGGATAAAAATACAGTGATGCTTGGATGACTTCAAGGCAATGACTAACATGCATGTATCGACTGAGAATTCCATCAAAACAATGTTCACTCTTTCATGTCCTCTAGTAACTAAAAGCAGCTACAAGTTAATAATAAACACTTATGTCTTAAATGCTTTTAGTCTTGGAATTTTATGTGTTGGAACTATACCACACCTTTCTTTAGAGAAATATTTCTGTATTCCCTCAAATAAACTATTGTTCATGATTGAGCTGTTCAGTAGATTAAGTCACAAATCAGTATATTGAAATCCTGAACAATGTTTTTCTGTTTTCTACCAATAAGGACAGAGAAGCAGAAAAGTTTTCTTGTCATTATTCAAGAAACTCAGGTAATTTTGCATTTGACATTCCACATAGCATACATATCTAATTCAGCTTTTGTAAAATAAAAGAGAAATAAGAACCCTTTTAAGATTTTTAGTTCATGGATTCTTTAAAGCAAATGCCAATTTGAGAAACTATTTTTATTTCTACATTAACCATACTGAGACAAAAATATTCTTCCATTTCAATATTTTTATAAACATTTTCTCTTTGCAATACTAAATAAGAAATGAGTAAAGAAGTAAACATATAACTTTTATGAAAATTATGAGTGTTCAGGCTATATACTTTGACTTCTTAAAATGGAAAGAATAGATATTGAATTAGAAACATTTATTTTATTTTTAGTTGACACTAAGTAAAAATATCATTTATACTAGTATAAAATTATTTCTACCAGTAATATAAATTCATCATACAATATAAAAAATTAGAAAATTTATTGGATGCCATAAATATCACATTGACCATGGAAATAAATGTATTTAAATCATTGAGTGAAAACATAATATTTAACTAATAGAAGCAAATCGATTATACATTGTTTTTCCTTTGCCACATGGTTTTTTTGCACAGGCCAATTAAGAAGATATTAAAAAAACCCAGATCAAACAGACAAGAGCATATAACTTATAGACTAGAGATACAGATATGGCAACTTTAAATGATCTAATCTGATAAATCAAATATATGAGGAAGCATCACAAGTTACTTAACTATATCCTATATCAGTGACTAATTATTTGACTTCTCCTATTCTCAATTTTTGATAAAAGTTTATTTACAATACTTCTAGCTTTCCTCAAATCTCGTTTCCTCACATATAGCTCAAAATAATAGTTACAAAAATTTAATAAAGGAAGAAAAAGTTTCTATGACAGCAACTATAAAATGCCCCACAGTTGCCAAATAATTCCCATTTGACATTACCTTCAGTAAAAATAAAAATAAGAAGGAAGAGAAACAAATGTTCTCTCTAGGTGCAGTAAACTTTGGTCAGTACTGTAGTACTCAAAATAATACATCTTAATAACAAATACAGATGATGTATTAAAATTTCAGTATAAAATATATACAAATATTTTTAAACAGGTGGTAGATGACAGATGATAGACGGGAGTGGGCTGTTTTGGAATAAGAGAGATGAAGCACATTGTAGAAGTACGTTCTAGAATAATTCAAATCCTGTGAATGAACATTTTCCTTTGTAATTTTTGCACTAATTTGTCATTCTTTGTCTAGCAATGAAACACTTGTGTTTTCATAAAAATATATTAGTTCTCAATTCTTGTCTATGACAGAAATAGTTACTTTTTCACTTTTAAAACTATTTGGAGAATTTCTGTAATGAAAAAAATAATTAGTACCTAGATCAGTACTCTTACCAAGAAAATATTAGAAACAGATTTATATGATACATCTGTAACATGTAAATTGTTCATTTTTCTATGCCTTACTATTCTCATCTGAAACAGGAGAGAAATACTACTTCAGATGGATCCTATGAGGAGTGAATGAAATGTTTCATTTAAGGCATTTTCATAGTGTCTGATATAGTTGGTGTTCAAAATATAAGAAGATCTTGATTTTACGATTACTGTTTTTATTCATAAATTTCCAAAGTCATTATTTTTGTTTTATACCTTAGAGTAGATAAGTAGAGAATCTTAAAGTGATTGTGTACAATTATACTCTCATGCTGCCCAAACTGAAATAAATTATCATTATGCACGAACCAAAGGAACTGGAGAAAAATTACTTTATGCATTTCTATCTGCTTTTATGAACTTTTGCCCACAGTGGGAATTACTCAACAATCTTTACTGCATTTATTGACTATGTCCATGAGCTTTATATAAAAATATCATCTGCTTATTTTGGCTTCCCAGTGTGACAACATTTTTTGAAGATAACCTAGAAACAGGATTCTATAAACAAAATTGGGACTTATTTCTAAAATTTTTCAAGAAACTATAATTGTGAAAGATGTCATATTTGTTATCTAAAAATTGAAATCATTCAGTGAGTATATGTTTATTACTCTCTCCTGACTAGGTAAATAATTGTTGAGCTGTTGATTTTGATCAAGTTAGAAATGAAAACACACAAAGACAAAAAAGGTTGTACCAGTAATAAAGAAAACACATATTACAAAGCTTTTCCTCAGTTTTCTTTATTACAACATGGAGACACAGAGGTACAGAAAATAAAATGACATTTAATATACCATGAAACACATGCATAGGATTACACGTAGTGCTGGATATTATGTTGGGGGTTTTAAATAAGAGATGATACTGAGGACAATGCACTTATAACATGTACATATTTTTTCAAAATAATCTATGACAAAAACAAATGCAATTAAAGTGATCAAAAACAGTCATTTTAAACAGAAGTAGTATACATAAAATCAACATATGATAAAAATCTTCTTAAAATAAGATTATGAATTGTGGATGTTATTTCAAACAGTAGTTTTTAATGTATTTTAGAGAAAAAAGACTAAGAGAGTTATTTCATAGTGACCACTTAATACATACATGAAATGAAAGTGAACTCAGCATAATTATCATTAAAATGATGTTTTTTATATTATTCAATCTCTGCAATGGGTAACTTTATAATCTATTGTCTAAGTCAGATAAAAAAGATAAAGTGAATTTAATTTGAACATATACAGTTTTTCAGAAAGTTGGCAATATACCTAGATTTGATACAACCAATGTGACAATGATTCACACTTAAAATGAAATTTAATTCTACTTGAATGATTATGTATTTACAAAGTACGTAAAAGTCTACCAACAAAGGACATCAGATGCAGTTTGGATTGTCTCAGATATACTGAGAGAACATACAAAGCATGCACTTTTTATATTCCTTGGATAATGGTATTCTGTAATTAGTAAATTAATATAATAAAACGATTCCACTTTATTTGGAACATTTACCGACAGAAAGTTTTGACTTAAAAATTAGTTAAGAGCCAGGGGAGATGGAGAAATACAACCTTGTTACCATCCTCATCGCAGTCATAATCTTAGACAAAATGACAAAACTAAAAGTATTTGGAAAACAAGGTAATATTGTCAAACACATTTAGTGCCATTTCAGAATAATTAGATTAAACTAAATATATCTTTTCCTTAGATTAAAAATTCAGATTATTTGATGTGTTCATCAAGTTTTTAAGTAAGAGTAAGCAAGAAGAGTATCACAATTTTGTACTTAAAAATTAAGAGATATGACCTCCAGAAAATACTCTAATTTTGATGGTAATTTGGAAAAGAATTTATTAACATGTTACAAAGATTATTTTTTCTTTATTTAACACTAATATTTTACCGTAGTAGTGTTTTATGAAAATTAAGATTATAAAGTTTTAATGCTTAAATGGTCTGTGACAACATATTTGGAAATGCACTTGCAACCAATTTCAATCAATTTTGTAATTATTTCAAGAGCTACTTGTATACTATTTATATATTGGTTTACTTGAAATATGTAAACTTGAGCTACTTGCAAAATATAATGAACTTGTTGAAGATTTTAGAATGTATTTCCCTACCACTATTGGACCAAGACTTTAAATTTTACCAATGATTAACAGAAAAAAATGATAGAAGAACTAAATATTATTTATTCCTGATCAGAAGAAAGAGACAGAGATATACAGAGAATGACAGGAAGAGAAGAGATAGAGGAAACAGACAAAGAGAAATAGAAAAACATAGAAAAGAAAAAAAATTTAAAAAGAAAGTTCACTTTACTAGGACTAATTTAAAGATTTTGTAAAGCATGTTATATTACACCTAACAAATATAAACCATAATAAAACACACAAAATTCCACTGTTATGTCCTTTATCATCCTATGTCTTTATTCATTCAGGGGAATTATGATATTATAAGATAACAAATGATAATGTTTAATTTAGGTAATTTCATAGTTGATTTATTTAAAACTTCTACTGCTACTAATAGTATAACCCTAACAAACAATTTTTCTTTTTCCAAAAGTTTTTGTAACGAATTTCAAAATTTTGCAATAATCTTACATTACCAGAAATATTTTAAATTTACTACAAACTTGAAGTAATTCCATATATAATATTGGCTGTTATGCTTGAAAACTGGACCCAAACATACTGATTATATTGGTGTCATAAATATCTGTCTCAAATTGCTAAAATAATATTATTTAAAATGCTATTTTCTCTTCTTAGAGTAAGTGTATCACATTAATAATTAAAATACTTTTTATTGATCTAAATGTGTTCATCCAGATTCAAACCTATTTGGCTAAATTCTTTGTGCACAATATATCTTTCTGAGTAGAAATGAATAGTCATAGATCTGATTATACATAATGGAACTAGTTGGAATTTTTCTTATTTAAGATTTAACTTAAATCAAACCTAACAAATGGGCATTCTTATATGAAATACATCTGAATTAAATTATTATATTTTCCCAATGAAATCAAACTGTGTAACTTGTATAGTATTATGCATATTATTCACTTTAAATATTAATTTAAGAAGATATTCTGAATATTTAAAAACTAATTTATTTGCAATAAAATGTTTTTGTACATATTCATTGCATTCATATATAAAATTGAAATTATGCATTTATGAAAAGGTAATCCAATGTTTCAAGTGCATTTATTTATATTTAAATTCTTTAAATATTTGAGATATGTTAAGAAAAGTGAGAAAAAAAGGAAAGAAAAGAATAAGTGGATTAATCCTTTGGATATTTCAACCTTGTTCAGGTCTACAAGTAACATATATATGTGTACATGCATGATGCTTTTAAAAGGATTATGAATATGAATTTCTAAAATTATACTTACTCCTAATGACCAGTAGTACTGGAATAGTACTGAAACTGGCAGTTTATTTAAGGTCTTTTCATGTAAGAAAAAATTTCATAAGGAAGGAAAATATACAATTACCTACTCGCCATACTGCATTAGTACAATCTAAGCATGGTGGTAAACATTTGCATCTTCTAATGATCTAATAAATAATTTTAGAGTTTTGATTGGGACAGAGGAAGCATTAAGACAGATAGAGGAAAGGGTAGTAGAGAAGCATTGGGGAGGCAAGAAAAGGAGATATTCTGAAATTTGTAAAAGATATCCGGATATTCCACATACTAATAATAGCAATTACTTACTCATGCATAAATAAATTAGTTTAGCTCTATAACTGGTATATAAGAAAAAGAATTGTAAATATTTAATATTGGGAGATATGATACAAACATCATTAGATAGATACATATTTCTGATTATATATAATTAACTCTACACTTACCTTAATATACTAGTTTATATTTATACATGTTTAGGCACTAAATTTTATTCAAAAATCCAGTGAATGGAAAAAAAATTGGTGGATACTATGGATGTACTTAAAATCATTTTGAATTTTTATGTCTTATTTATGAATAATCAAAATTTAGTTAGATACACATAAAATAAATGGTCAAATATCATGGCTGCATTTAGGAATTGTAAAGTTAATGTAGTAAAGGAGATTTTCCAGGAACACGGATTATTAATATTTTGAAACAATCATACAGCTTATAATATCTAAGGTCTAATTTACTGAAATGCAATAGCTTTATTATTTACAGTTTTATGTGTTCTGATTTCTTGTGGAAACAAAACAAAGCAAAAAGTCTGTTATTTTCAGATTTAGGAAAAATTTTCAAAGAATTTATGCATTTCAGATATGAAAAATCAACATTCACTTACACTACACATTTTACCAATTGACAAATTTAAAATGATTTATACTTAGGTCTTCAAAAAATCGAAATTCACATACTCTTTAAGTATATTATTTTAAGATAATAAAATTTTCATTTAATGTTCTTTTCCAACTGTCAAAATGTTACACTGCATTTCTATGCAAATCTGACCTTGAGTTTTCATTATATCACTATTGGTGACCTAAATTGGTAAAACATCAAATTTAAAAATAAATCATTTTGTGTTAAATTATTAAATACATATTTCATGTACTTCAAAAATTATA
Organism: Sciurus carolinensis; assembly: GCF_902686445.1. Lineage (NCBI taxonomy): Eukaryota > Metazoa > Chordata > Mammalia > Rodentia > Sciuridae > Sciurus > Sciurus carolinensis. The sequence continues at coordinate 119,387,534 of NC_062221.1, read as the reverse complement.
TTTTGAGATCATAATTGAATATTGTTTCTACATAACTTTCTCATGAAAATATCTGTAAGTTATTGGAAATTTCAAGTTAGGTTATAATGAATAAGGGAAAAATCATTCTTGGAAGTATTATTCAAATTTCTTTCCTTTGCAACATTTTCTCTATATTAGTAATAAATATATCTTCTCCAATCTCAATATATCAGGCAATATGATGCAACTAAAACCGGTTATCTATTAAACAGAACATAAGCTGTGCTGATTTGAAACACAAAATTTTTCTCATAGAATGGTTACATTTCTGTTCTCCATAAATTGGAAATCCTTTTGGACAGAAAAAAAAAAATGCCACTTTCTCTCTCTCTCCTTGTGTGTGTGTGTGTGTATTATATACATATATATAATATTTGAAATCAGAAAGAATGCATCTGTATTAAAAATACTGCCCTTGATGAATGAATTTCAAAGGCCAGATCCTAATCATTTGATTTACCAAGGAAGTTTTTTTTCATGTATATCTGTAAATCTGATTCCTTCTAATTGACCTAAATAAGTAGTAAAAATCACTTACTGTGATGGGGTTGCAAGTAAAAAGATTTAAAAAAAATTCTCATTTTAAAATTATGAAAACAAAAAATTGAAAATAATTTTTATGGTACTTCAATTGTGTTCCATTTGAAAATTAGAATCTAATACAATCATATTCTCATCTCAATTTCATCTTCTTGAAAGTAGTGACTAAAGTATTTATTTCTCTCTCCCTGATTCTTACAAGGATACCCGCTGACTCACAGGTGTCCAGGGAAATGCAATAACTAACTACATATGTTGTTAAAACATAAGGATTTGATGCCTACTGAACATATAATCTGAATCCATTGAATTGAGGTCAACCTTTTAAACATATTAAAACTTAGTTTATTACTCTGGGGCAACTGCAAAGAAATATTTTCAATTAATGAAAACATTAATTGGTGTTCAAATTAAAAAAAAACTATATTAATTCCTTCTGATATTTTATATCCATAAAGATAAAATAAGTAGCAAAATAAAGATAAATATATAATATAACAAAATGCCATGTTTATGTTTCCTATAAATGGTGGACACCATGAAATTTTAGAGATGTTCATTTAGTTAGAAATTTATATTTAACAGTAACAAAAGACAGTAGAAATGATTCACAATTACATTGATCAAATTATGATTTAGATGACATATGGCCAAGGATATTGAGTTGCATTTGCAAAATAATCAAATGAAAAAAGTCTAGATACAATAAATAAAGTTTAAGTTTCAACTACAAGTGACATGATATTTACCAAGGTCAACTTTAGAAATTAAAGAGATCTTTAGAGTAAAGCATGTTATTCATTAAACTGGTACTGGAAGAAACAATTCTGATTAAAATTTTTTCAGTGATTTCTGACAAATTACCATCACAAAAGGTTGACAATTTGTTGAAGAGGAAAAGTTCTAATTGCTCATGTGTGAACATGCATGCATAATTAACTGGAGTTTAGAAAATCCTTGATTTTTTCGACTAGGCTTGTTAGTACTCTCTCGTTTTTACTTTAAAGGGCATGAAAAGAAATATCATGTAACATAACAACATTAAAACATGCAAGACAAACTTATGGCTATAATGAAAGAAAACCCAGCAGCATTCAGCTGCCAGGACTGGCTCCCATTTTCACCTTTATTCGCTTCACAGCATTTATCTGCATGATGAAATTTGTGTTTCAAGATAAAATAAGAATAAAATAATTAAGGAAAAGGAATTGAGTTACAAACGTGAAAACAAAGGAGAAGAGAAACGTGACAGTAGGAAAGAAAAAAAAGAGAAAATAATTAATGCAACATTAACACATAGCCATCAACAATTACTAAGAATAAATAACTTTGATATGAAACAAAAATGATTACAATACTTTATAAACATTTCTAAATTGTTGTAACCTATTAAAAACTTAGTTGAGGGTCAGTATCACTAAGGTCTGTTTCAGGTTACCAAGACATTAGTTCTATCACTGATTCTTTAAATGAAAACTCACATTTATACGTTGAAAACACAAATAAGAAGGTACAAGTCACTAAGTTATTCCCTGTGCTCCTGGAAAATTCACAGCACTATCCCAAATAGGTATTCACTACATTTCACAGGTTTTGATGTGATTTTTATACCATAATTTTTTAGAACACATGTTAAATAAAGGTAGTTAAATGATATATTAACTACCAATGATTATAAGTGAAAATTACCAATTCACATAATGAATATTTATCTGCAAGATCAATAGAATCTAGGAGTATTAATTCAATTGACCATGTACACAATGTGAACAGATCTCATTGAATCTCTTCTAAAATAATTTTGAAATCAATGGTCATGAAAATAATTTATAGATTTATCTTTTCACTATGTATTAAAGCAAAGAAATATTATTATGGATGTGGTATCACTATATAGATTTGATGGAGAATTCCACAGAGTTAAATTTCTCCATGATTTATTGGACTGCTATTTCAATATTGTTATTGAATATTTTATACTAAAATGTAATTTCATATAAGGACACATTATTACATTTGTCATGCACTTGAATATTGTATTTTCTGATCCTGTTGAATTATTCAGTCACAAAAAGTTAGTGTTGTTTTGAACTAATGAAGGTCACCAAAATAGTTTTGCTTTATATTTCATTAGAAATACAATTAAAAATTTCCATGAAAGTACCAATTAACTATATTTATTACCAATGGATTTCTTAGTGGTGCTTCATATCATTTCTTTTTCAGTTGTCAAATTTGAAGAACCCATATATATTTATTACATGTCTCCAGATGAGAGAATTTTATTTCCATCAGATATCGATAATGTATGAAGTGAACTGTCCCCAAATTATATGGATAGTCTAAATTACACATCTTCACAGTAAAGGCAACAGTAGAAGGAAGCAATTACTAAAAGACACTGAGGGCTTTCCTTGGTTAAATACAAATACTATCAAACATTGTAATCCCAAATTAATGGTGGGATATTATTTCAAAATAAATTAAAAGCATTAAGCCCAATCTATTAATTTTCTAAAAGTTATTTTTTTAGTTGTTGATGGACCTTTATTATATTTATTTATATGTGGTGCTGATAATACAGTGCCCCACACGTACTAGGCAAGAACTCTGCCACTGAGCTACAACCCAGACCCTAATCTAGCAATTTAATAGTAATTTTAATCATTAAAATTGTAAAACTAATAAATGCCATTTTTTCAACCTTTAGTTCTACAGATAAATTTGAATCATTTGTATAATAGTTTGCTGCAACCACCCAATATTCCCAGTATTTATAAAATACAAAAAAAAGTTATGCTATATGAATTTACCAAAAAACAACATGACTGATGTTGCACACTCTTAATTCTATGTTAATAAAGACACACATTTCAAAATATATACATCTTTAATAAGAAGTAAAAATGTAAATATATTTGCAATGGTAAAATAATTTTGAAATTCATAATCATAAACTAAGGGGAAATGTGGTATCCACTAAGATGTACACATGGATAAAAACATGTTCAGTAGAATGTATAATTTATAAATGTAATGTGAAGATCGAAAAAATGGTACTTTAGTCCAATAAAATAACACATTCTGGATTCAGCCTACTGTTTGCAAGAAGTTAAATATGTGTTAATGCATATAACTACTAGCTTTTTAAATTTAAGATATGCATAAAACTCATTTGGACAGTCTACAAAGTATGCTATATGAAAATAAATTAAAATAAAACTAACATTGTATTTTTTCTAATTTAAATGAAAAGACTAAAGATCTTCTGGTTTACCATAGATAACTTATTTCAGATAGGACTTTAAACACATGTTTTATTTAAAAATGGAAAAATAAGTCATATGACTAGCAGAGTAGCTTTGATGAAAACATATGGAGATCATTTTTAATATTATACATAAATATATAATGTTAACTCTATAGTATTCTGTTGATTTAAAGGATCCAACTTCCCTGTTACTGACTTAACAGTTGCCTCAAGGAAACTATATCTATATTGAACAATTCTTCACCTACTAGGGCATATCTTTGATGTCATTACATGAAGCCTTTACAACTAATGGATTCAGTTAGTAAATTAGATAGTATTTTGTAGCATTTTAATAGATAAAATATATTATTCCCCCCCTTCCAAAAGGTTGTATGGACATTTGATCAGGGCAGGTTCAGAGAGGATAGATGCCATCTGCTAATTTCCAGGATTGCTTTATCTGTGTGCATGTGTGCCTTCCCCTGACTACTTGACTAATTTCATCAGATATGAACCACACTCTACCCGTCATCAAATAGCCTTTCTAATGTTGGCTCTTTGTTTTCCTCTGATCACCTTCATGGAAAACCTTCTTAAAAGCATCAAGTAAACAAAGTATCTAAACCTTCTCAACTCATATTCAATTCTCAACCTATTTCTAACAAATGTATCACTAAATCTCTTCAGCAAAGCTGCAAGCAAAGAGGACATTTCACATTTCTTTGGTTCAGTTCCTATGAGCAACATTTCACATGGGACACCATTTTTATCTTGAAATATGTCCCTGTTTTCACATCCAAGATACTACACTCTTCCCCCCCCCCCCCCCCAATAACTCTATAACATTGTAGTATCGTTAGCAAGGGAGTATTTTCTTCTGCCAGTGTTACAGTCCCTTGATCTTCTATGTCAGTAAATTAAGAAGAACCCTCTGAACATCTATACCGTACCAGTCACTCTTTAGTACTGAGGAAATATCATGAGTGAATAGACAGCAAGCATTGTTCAGAGCTTAGGCTCTGACTGTTGAGTGGACTTATCTTTACCCAGGCTACATACACCACTCACATGTTAAAACTCACAGCCTCACAGTGTGTTTCCAAGACATAACCATCTTTTTATCTCTGTACCCCACCCATCTAACCAATTATTTTAAATGTGAAGTTAATACCATTCTGGTCTTATGGTTGGTCTTCATAAAAGATTGTTCCCCCTATTCAGTTCTTCACTTTAAGTAATGACATCAACAGTATTCCAGTTGCTCAAGCAAGAAACCTATAAGTTATCATTATCCAAGCTACTACAGAGGCAGTGTCAGTCTTCATCTATAATGTCTGGAATTTATTCATTTTTCTTCAAGCATTTCTGTTCATCCATCACTTGCATTTACTCATATGAATAAGAATACACTTTATAATGCCTGTCTGTTTATGTAACTTCATTGCTTAAAAATATTTCTTACTTCTTTTAGGATTTGTAATAAACCTATTTACATGAATTTTAGAAGTCCTTGGATTGCCTTGAGATGTAGATCACTTTTAAACAACAAAACTCCACATTTTCTCCCAAATATACTTTTCTAGTTGCTGAAGGAGATCAAGTCCTTTCTTGATTAGAGATTTATTTATACACCATGCACCCCTGTTTCCTTTAGAAAAAACATATTTGGGGAGGCAAACTGCTTAATCCTAACTCTACCCCAAAATTCAGAAACCTTGCCAAATGCTATGCTATCATGGCAGTATGCTACATGGGCACATCTAAGGGTTGTAAGCCTTCACAGGTATTCTAATTCATGATGAAATGTCTTTTCTTCTAGTGTGTGCAAATATTGATGCCAGGGACACTTTCTAGTTGTATTCTTTTCATAAATTAATCCTTTCTATTCATCTCAGCACTTGTCATAAAACAGGATTTCATTAAGTAACTATAATGAATAAATGAATGGATTTTGACACTACAGAGCCATAAGTAAATAAACCATAATTATTTACATTCTCCTCCTAGATCTTCCCTTATGAGATCTTGCCCCACAAGTTTCTTGAACTGATACGAATCATGTTTTTAGAGTAAATGCATCACATTACATCCTGTCCAGTCATGTGTGTTGTGATATATGTACATATGTACATAAGTATATGCATATATATGCAGGATCTATATCACTTATGTGTGTAAGTGGCTTTTGTTTTCAATAATTTCTTATAAAAATATCAGAGATTCTAGGTTTATAAGATACCTAAAATCTGTTTTTGTGTTTTATCTATGAATTGTCATTAAAATTCTGTCCTCTAATTCATAGAATATCAATTTTCATTTTTTATATAATATTGATATACATTTATGGAGTACTGTGTAATATGTGGGTACATGTATACAATGCAGGATGATCTATCAGTTTAAGTAACATTTCTATTTCCAAAACAATTATTTCTTTCCGTGAGAACATGCAAAATCCTGTTAGAGTTCTCTATAAAATAGATAAAAAATTATTATGGACTATAGTCACTCTACTGTGCCATAGAATATTAGAACTAATTTCTTCAATATAACTGTATTTTGATATCTGTTAATAAAAATTCATAGTTTCCTCCAAGTATTAACTAAGGTAAAGACTCAGGAGAAGGGAGTACACTTTTGCCATCCTCTTTTTGATATTTTACTTGAAAAACACATTTATATCCTGACACCTACATAGAGTATAATTATTACAAACATAATGTATTTTAATTATAGACAGTTATTATATTTAAAAGTCATGAGGGAAAATATATTGATAAGTGCTAGCACATTGAACTACTTAGTTGTTTAGGTGTAGCATCTTATAAGGTCATTAAGTTTGTCATAGGAACTAAAGTATCCCTTAGCATAAATAGAATATTTAACCTCGTAAACTCTTATTTGTAAAATGAGTGTCTCTTCCTTGTCTAATTCATAAATAAGAATGAACTGAGATAATGAATGCAGAAATCCTCTGTAAGTTAAAAAGAAATTGTCATCATAATGTAAGATAACTGCATTATTTCTAGAGGCTTCTCAGTTTCCCATTTCATATTATGATTTGTGGCATTTATTAATTAATATTAGCAATACAAAACCACAAGGTCAATTACTTTTAAACTTTATAATCAATAGTAATTACTTTTAATCAAAAATTAATTGTATAAAATTACTTGACATTTTACAAAATTGATGTATGATATAACATATTCATAATAAATGAGATTAAAATCAATTTGAAATTACAAGAGAAATAATATGAATGTTCTGCCAAATTTTACTCATTTTCTATTTTCAAAACTATTATGAACAAATAGGGCCACTATGAAATTTGACTTAAGTAATCATGATTCCATGAATGAATATGCTGCTCTCATATTTATATGTATACATAAAGAGTATAGACATACATGCACACTCACATACACAATCCCCATAAAATTAAATGCCAAAGGTGATACTTAAGGGAAAATTTTTAACATATTGTCAATATGGCAACTAAAATTTAAATATTATTTTGAAGCAGGATATATTCTTGTAACATGACCTCTGTAGTATGTAACTGAAAAGAATTTTAATATTCTTCCTGTGGATTTTGATAATAGCACTAAAAATGTAAATATGTAATTATGTAAGCATTGCTACCTATCAAAGGTAGAATCTACCACCTTGAAACTCTACCTATGTACAATTTTTGCCTATTTCTGTATCTACGTGTGACTTTCTTTATATTTCTAAAATCAACTTCATTGGACAGGAGAAGTGAGCTCATCCTTATCTCTGGCAAAATAGAACCAGAATGAGCATATCTCACACAAGACAGGAGAGATTCTTAGAAAAGCTTTTTTTTCTCCTCTCTGAATCAATAAATTTTTTCTTATTGACTTTCATCATTCTTTCTCACTGTCCACCTTCTTACTCTGCTTGTTTTTCATTCAAGTGCTAAAACCGGGAAAACAGTTTTACAGAATAACCAATATCCTATGGCAAGAGTAATTAAAAAGGCTTGAATGTGACATACCATAATAAGAATAATTAGAACCCAGAATTTATATTGTCATTTATAAAATTATATTTTATTTATTGAGAAAAACCAGATGGGTCATTAAAAGATGATATCATACTTATATTAAGAAAAAATACAGTTTTGCTTACCTTTAATAATGTTGGGTTTTGGTGGCATGCTGAACTCATAAACTGTTGGTTCAGAATATCCTAATCTGTTGGCAGCTGTAATTTGAACTTCATACCCCATTGTCCACTGTAGATGCTCCAAAATAATGTGATCTTTATTTCCTTGCACTTTCTTCTCTAGCCACTGGTCTTCCTTATCTTTCTGCAAAGGAAATAAAAATATATTTTGTAAATATTAATAAAGTTGTCACTTTTAAAAACAATTTTAATTCGAAACAAGTGGACACATTTCCTTAAATGGATGTACGAAGTTGGTATGTCAATGAAGTCAATGTTATTTTTAACATTTGTCTACAAAAATGTTATGTCTATATTAATCAAAGAATAATTTTATGATTAAAATTTAATAATTCAGAAGTTTTCATTCATCTACATTGATTTTATTTATATTTTTATGTATCAGTTGAGTTTTGGATCACTCAGATGATTATTAAGAGTAATGTGAACTGGACAATTGAAATAAAATATATAGAAAAAATCTAACAGGATCATTAAAACAATTGTCAGAGACAAAGTTTTGGGAGAGGTTTCTTGGAATTAAAGTCTGGATATTATTACAGATTTAAATTATCGCTCTTTTTATAATATGATATTTTATGACTCAGAATGAGACAGCTTAGAAGGAAACATTAGCATTGGAAAATTGAAGAAGGTTATTCTACTTTTTAAGAAATCTATCTATATATACTATTTGATTTTGTTTCTAAAATTTTTTTTCTAAAATAAGAGTTTTTGGCAAAGTGTGACACATGCCTGTACACCTAGTAGCTCAGGAGGCTGAGGCAAGAGAATCCTGAGTTCAAAGTCAGCCTCAGCAAAAGTGAGGCTCTAAGCAACTCAGTGAGACCCTGTCTGTAAATGAATACAAAAAATAGGGCTGGGGATGTGGCTCGGTGGTCAAGTGCCCCTGAGTTCAATCCCCAGTACCCTATCCCCCAAAAATGTGTTTTGGGATCATACAGTATTTGAATTGTTACTTACATTTTTCAAATAGAAAAAAAATACCATGAGTACTACAATTAACAGAAAAATTAATTGGTACTTTGATATAATTTTATCAATTAAAATAGCAAAAAGAATGTGATCATTTTGTACCATATATTAAAGATGGAAAATAGGCAGTTTCCTTAACCTTCCTGTCTTGTTCCCTTCTCATTTATAACAGAAGTGTTTTAGCAGCTGCTTCTATCCTATTTCTTCAGAAAATATGAGGAAAACCTAATGAATTGGGCATTCTATGGTCTTAGGAATCAAAACCATTAAAAATAGTAGCCAATGGTAAGAGATCACCTACTTCCAAAATAACTATGACCCAAATGGGGCATAGGGCAATGCACATGGCATATTCCATTTTTTATTGGTATTTTCCATGGAACATTATTATTACATTAGAGTCAGGAAAAACTTTGAGAATTTTTTATTCTCAAATTATGACAAATCCAATTTAATAGTCAAATCATTTTTGAACTACTACATGGAAATTGGTAAATTAGAGTGTAAACATTTTAGAAAAGTATTTACTGGAGGCGTTGAATACCTTAAGGATTATTTTACAGCCTAATCACAATTACTTTACCTAGTTGATTCAAGTTTTAAAAATTGTTAACAATGTTTTCATTTTAAATTTATCAGTCAATTCTTTGAAATTTTTCCCATTTTTCTCCCTTACTATAAATCATTTAAATTATTATTTTTTTTAGATGGCAAAGGTCAGTCTCTTGTGAAATGAATACAATATAGTATTATTTTCCCAGGATCTATAGTTCCTGAAATGGGTTTTCTTATAGCCAACAACAAATTATATAGAAGTTAACTCTTATTTGTCACAGTTCCTAAAAATGAAAAATCTAAAAGTGTTAATACTTGGAACTGGACTCTACACTGGGGGCCTTAAACCTTTGATGGAAAAAATTCAACCAGACTATCTAAATTAGAATATAATCTTTTGTGTTAGGAAGATGAATTTTTTTGACCAAGAAAATCTCAATTAGGCATTTGCAGACACTTATCTGCTTTATGATTATTTTTCCAAGGCATTGTTTTATTCTAACTGTGATTTGAGGTCTTTAAATATTAATTGTAATATAAACTGTTATACAACTGTCTTTGTGACTTTTAGGTAGGTAAATATTGCTGATAATATTGACTATGGAGGATGACAATTCACTTATTATCACTAGTAGTAATCATTTAATGACAAAGGGTTAAATGTGAATTTCAAAGATGTAAATTATATGTTATTCACATTTTTCTGGACATATAAAAACATCTTATTTGCCAAAAATATAAGATCCCCACAGAGTTATCCAGGATTCTGAAATTGTTGGAAATGTTACATGCTAAGTGATACCATATCTTCAAGCTATTTGTCATGATATGACAGGAGAGCAAAATAAAACAAAACAAACAAGATTATCAGACTGTTTTAACAAAACAGAAAGCCAAGAAAAAAAAAAAAAAAACACCTATATGTCAAACAAACAAAGTATCCATTTGCATGAACTATTTTTCAGAGATGTCCAAACTCTGAGAATTTCTTCAGCCATCTAATTGCCCTTGCTAAACAGCCATGGTTTCCCCAACACCATCTGTAGCTATCAGCTCATTCATCAATTACTCATTCAACCTTTATGCTGATGCTGTTCTAGCAGCAATAAACACAACTGTGAACAAGAGGTGTGAAACACCCTTATGTAGGTGTTTATAAACCAACACAGAAGAAAGTTGAAAATTTTTTTGAATAAGAATAGAGATCAGGTGAGGACTTGTAACAAGGAGATCTAACAGAGACTAGGGAGTAGACAGGTCTCCTATGAGCATATTGTCACTCTTAGCAGCAACAATAAACTCCTGTGCCATTTTCTTTTCATTTTTCCTAATCTAATAAAAAAGGTGTGAGTCCTTCACAGTGCATAAACACAAGATTTTACATGTCATAAAATTCATAACCACTGGGGGATATAAAATACACTGTAGATTAAATTTTTCAAGTAATTTAAAAATTACTAAGGACTATAAAAACAAGGACTACCCAGTACAGCAGAGCTGTTCATGTTCCTGTGGTTTTGGCATTACCCCAATAATTTCTGTAAATTCTTTATAATCAGGAAGAATTTGGTAGAATCTGTGAGAACCCTAATAGTCAAATTTTCTTTAGGATTTAAGTGTAGATTTGGATGAGTCAGAAAATAAATCATAGCGGGTCTGGATTACCCCAGGATAACATTTGTTCTTCAGAGGAATGGATAGGTTTCAAGTTCTTCAAGTAATTCTCCAAAAATATCATTTCTGAGAATTGAGCATTTGAGATGAAACTTCTTGACAAGTACAAGACACTCAGGTAGTCTCCGATTTAATAGTCATTTAACTCTTAATTGTTGTAGCTCTTGACATGGTAAATTTAAATCCTCTCATTTATTTTAGACTGATGGTGAAAGGAACCAAAGGGAGTTCTAATATTTCTTCAATATAAATCAATTTCATTTTCTATTCAACATTAGACAACGAGGAATTTTAATCCCCTAATTGCTATTCCTAGGGAATAGAAAAAAATTAAAGTGGGTGTTACCAAATACTCCCCTAGGCATGAAAATCTCAATTAGGCATTTGCAGAGTGCCTAATTTACAGAAAATGCCCAGGGAACGATTTAAGATAACTAGTTGCAAAACGTTCCCCTAGGTAAGTTAATGAGATGATTTGCTGAATAGGGCTATTATTAATAAGCCAATTACATGTTGAAGGGCAGCTACTGAAAAAATGGTCATTTTACTTTGATATAACTCTTATTAAGCAATCCTTTTTGTCAGAAAATAGATAGTAGGGCCTTATGACAATTAAGGACACTTCTTAATAGTGATTCTGAAATTATAATATGAGAATATAGAGAGATATTTGCTATCCTCCATACAGGGAGGGCGTCAGAGGAAAGGAAGAAGGAGTCATAGCATTTTTAATTTGTAGAATGTTTCTCAATGTTTTTATTCATAACAAGAAGTAGTCCATTAACTTTCTTTACAAGGTTTAAAGGAATGTACAAAAAAATCTTAATAAAGATAATTATAAAAGTAAAGGTCAATAGAGGAGATGAGCTCATAATAACTACATTAATTTTAGATTCATCTGATTCTTTTGATGTATGTTTTAAGATTTTGTATGGACATAAAGCATTTTCTGGGTTTCTGGATTACCTAATGTCATGATTCAGTTGATACTTGTATGACTTCATAAAAGGATACAGGATTCTGCAAATTAGTATTGCTACTGTGACTATAAGACAGGTGATTTAGCAATCTGGATAACTTACTATATCTATCTATCTATATCTATCTGTCTATCTCTCTCTCTCTCTATATATATATATATATAGAGAGAGAGAGAGATGTACATGAAAGTATAATTTTCCTTGAGATTTGGAAACATGTAAAGTCTGGAAGATATTAGCACAAAACTTTTAAATTGTACCTGTTTTTATTATGATAAGTAATTTCAAATTACTTTTGTTCCATGTCCTGAAATTTGGTAAAATTTTGTAAACTGAGCCCTATATAATATGTCTCTAAACCTCTATCACCCACATACTACTCAAGAGAATGTGAATCTAATTTTTTTTCTGGTCTTTACCTATTGTGTTCTCACATTCATTAAAACTTGCACATAGGGGCTGGGGATATAGCTCAGTTGGTAGAGTGCTTGCCTTGCAAGCACAAGTCCCTGGGTTCAATCCCCAGCACCGCAAACAAACAAACAAACAAACAAACAAACAAAATACTTTCACATAGCAAAATACCTTTTGATAACTGATTTTAAATTACTATACTTTCTTATGTTCACTATTTCACATATTTATTAATTATAGGACTATATATAATTGCATAACATGAGTTTATTAATTCATGGATTCATGTGTTCATTCTGGCAACAAATACTCTATTTTTATACTATCAATACAAAGATGAATAAAACTCATCCCTTTAACAAAGAACCTCCACTAAAGCACTTCATACTTTTTTAATTCTCAAAGCTATTCATTGTTTAAAAATATTTCAAAACTTAAGATGATAGCTTTGAATATATTTAAATGTACACATAAAAACATTATTAACTAAGAAATAAATTCTCACAACAAAATCTGAACTTTATTTTTCATTTTAATGCCCTTTTTAAAATTCTCTCTTTTTTTCTGTTCCATTTGAGAAATTATACAACCTCCCAGAATCAAAACGACTTAAGAAGGTCAATTAAGACTTAAAATGTATGCTATAACCATTGTTGCTGGTTCCTAAGGCACATTCTTAACAATTGATGTTGAGCTACCAATTTTCTTTAGCCTTTCTTAGCTCAAGAAACCTATTTAACGTGCCAACTCTAAGTGATGGTTATGATCCCATAGCTACCATCAAATTAGAAGGAAAACTGTGAAAAACTCATGGAAGCATTTAAAACACTATTTATTAAGTTTTGTGAAGTTATATTGATAATGCAAGCACAAAATTGACATGAATATTCTGTATTTAAAACGACTTCTTCATATTTCTAAATACTCCATTAGATTAATCTGCTTATCTTTATTCTCCAAATACATGATTTAATCATACTGCTCTATAGTTAGAGGTATTAATTTTCAGGAAGAGTCCACAGAGACATCTCATTTGGATCTTACTACTCTAGTTCCATTCTAATAAATTTGCTGTTAACGTATTAAATGCTTATATTTAGTATCTGCTAGAATTCAAGAATCATATAAGTAACATATTGTCTCTGTTGTATCTCTTAGTATACAAAACACATACTCCTATGTACAGTGGATTTGAAAGAAGAAATCTTGTGAAAATATTAGGGGTATTAATTATTTTCCATATTCTTTATCTGCTTTTTTTTTCCACAGAGGTTATCTAATTAAAAAATGAATTTCCTATCTCTCAATCATTTTTCAACTTATTAAATTGTGTGTTGCTCACTGTGAAATTTATGCAGGTTTAGAAACCAATAGGTGAAGTGGTTTAGAACATACCAAGAGAACAGATGCTCAAGATCCCTTCTGAAAAAGTAATCATTTCAATGCAAGTGAAGAATATCAAGTTAAATGCCATTTTAAACACTTAGTGCCAAATGCTCTTGGAAAAAAACACATTTTTGAATATCAAGAAAAATGTGAATAAAATTGTTTCTTTATAAGATTAGCTATTACTTAACTACATTAACACAACTTATTTAAATAACAGTACCTTGAATGGGACCTTCAGAGCAAGAAGCTTGCAGGTCAGAAAGGTGTACAAGGTAGGAACAAAATATAAGAATATGTAGAATTGTTTGCCACATTGAAGTGGAAGGCATACTACTAAATGATATGCTCAGAGGAAAGAGTGTCAGAATGGCTATATTGGGAAGCACAGGACCTGAGCAGTTGAGGTGGTGGTTTAGGTATCTATATAATTTTCACAGGCAATGTTTATTTGGATAGTATGGATGCAAACTGTGTTAAGTTTTATAGTCTTATCTTCTGATATCTGCTCCTTCTCTTCATCAAGTCACCCAAATTATCTGCTTCAGGTTATCCTTCAAAAATGTGAAAAGGTATCATTATATATTTGATTAATTATAAAAACAACTCCAAGAATGAGCAATGCTTTTCTTATAACTCAGAACAGAAAAATTACCATTATAAAAGTTCTTTTGGTTTTAAAAATTGTTATTAAAACAGTGCTCACTATGAAAATTTTAGTAACTCTCAAATAGTATAGCAATAGTTTATCAATTATAATTATTTTTTAATTAATGCAATCAATCATTTCCATTATGACAGAGAAAACAGAAACTAGTAAGTTTTGGAGTTAGAAGGGTAGAAACTGGCAATGAAGAGGGGGGAAACAGAAGAAAAAGGAATTGGGTAGGGATAAATATTTGGGGGAGAAACAAAACTGTTGGATAAATGGGAAGAAAACTAAGACCCTATTGGAAGATAGAGATTTACCAAAGATAAAATTGATAACTGTTAAATTTTAATCTAAGACTCAGCCATATCAAGTGGACGATGTCATATCAACTATGTGAAAGTTAATTTACTGATAACCATTATGTGAACTTGAGTCTTTCTTATTTCACTAATCTCATGATTAACAACTTAATTATTTGGATCTATATGACTTTCAAACATACTTCTCAGAAAAGCCATATTCCAACCCACATTTACAGAAATCAAATAAATGCAAAGACAACTTTAAATATTAATTTGTTTTAAAATAAACTATGTTTGTATATATAAATACATATATACACATATACACTCATACACACACACACACACACACACACACACACACATATCCCTGAATGTCTGAAATGTTACTTACATTTTCAGACCATAATTGGCTCCAAATCAATGTAGTGTCACTCAGGGAAACATTTTTGTTTTGATGCTACCTGGGGCTACTACCAGCAGTACAGTGAATAGGAGGCAGGAGTATGAAATATTCTGTATTGGTTGATAAACTTTAGATCCTCAATATGACACCTCCCAAGATGCAACTACTGTGCCTTTCAGATACACATTGCCAGTGACAACCGTGCAAATGATAAAAGTGATCACACCAACAGTTCAAGAAACACATTGTTTAGTTAACTCTATCCTCAGATTAGAAATCCTTTCTTAAAGAGGTCATTAGATAGATTTCTAAATGATGAGGCAATTTTTTTTTCATTTTGCTTGGTGGTATTTTATTAAAAGATTTACTTTATTGCTAAAACAGGAGACAGATTCAGCTGATTGGCGTATTGCTACTTTTACTGTTTCAAGTTTCTTCACATTTGTGAATGTGGATATAAAGCCACCTTTTTAGAAACATCATCTATATGGAGAAGGTCAACATACTAAGAATAAAGGAGTATGAAGAAAAAAAATCTTGTATTCTGATTATTTTTCTAGGATACTATCCTACCCCTGGATTATCTAACAAATGAACTTATTTAATTCCAGAAAAACAAAATCTTCTTAAATTATTACCTTCAGATATGTTTTCTATTGCCTAGAATTCAAATGTACATTATAACAAATAAATAGTCTATATGAACTTGAAGAGTAAAGTTTACATAAAATCCACTTTTAAGGAATAAGATATTATTTTGAGGAATAAGATATCCTTGAAGGAATAAGTTTTGGGGCAAATATATAATACTATTTCTTGAATTTGTATTAAATGCATGCAGAAAGATACATACTATGGAAAGTGGTGTTCTTAGTTTCTGAACTATACTTTTAGATAGCTGGAAATGTGAACAAAGGTGAAAAACATCTCAGCATTCCTAAATTATACCTGATGTTTTAATAAAAAGCACTAACAAGAGATAAAGAAAAGATACAGTGTAAAGCAGTAAATATTTCTATGCTCAATTGAAAACAAGAAGTCTGTTTTCACTGAATGTCACATTTGTGCTATTTTCCATGATCAACCTATTAGAAAAGATAATCAAATATAACTTTAATTTTAAGTAAAAATTATATACATAAAATATATGACATATTCTTACAACTAGTTATTGCATTTTAATGTTCTTCAGTAGATGTGACTGGAGTTCTTTACACATTTCAGAATACACCCGTATATTACATCATCAGTTCTTCTGGGTGCAATTGTAAGTTGGCTATAATGTGCATGGAAGGCCTCTTCTTCCAGTACAATTAATTAACTTAGTGCAAGCCAATGTTCCTTAGAGAGAGAATCTCTGCCTTCCATATAACTTCCAAATGAACAAATAAGAATGTTCAAGGGACCTGGCCTAAGTGGCAAGACACTCTGAGATACCAATGGTGCTTTAAGAGTTGTCTCGGTGTTGAGGGATGAAACCTTCATAGCAGAGTACACAACAGACACTTGGCTGCCCATCACTGCCAGCAGGAAATTTAGACGAAGAACTGTCTTGTGAAGGGAATATTGATATTAAATTGAAAAGACTGAAATGAAAAGTAAAAGTAAATATTGAAGTATGGCATTCACTTCAAATTCCACCTATATCACTTTTCAAAAAGACATTATTACCCTATGTACATGTATGATTACACAAATGGTATGACTACATTGTGCACAACCATAGAAAGGAAATGATGTACCCCATTTGTGTACAATGAATCAAAATGCAGTCTGTAAAAATAAAATAATCTACATGTTTAAATTTAGAAGAGCAATATTATAATTTAGAATATTGTGGATCGTAGGAAAAAATTGACATTTTTTCCAGATGCCATTAAGAAGCACACTTTATAACCCATAAGTGGCCTTTGGTATCATTTTCAGTCAAAGTGGAAAAGTTCACGGGGAAGCTTGTTTTTCGGCTCTCCACAGTCAGCAGACATCACTCTAATTCTCCCATATCTGTCAATAGAACTCAAGCCACTCTGACCTTCACTTACTAGCGAGAGTTAATTAAATTTGAGGAAAACAATTCCCTTTTCCTAAAGTTTACTGTGCTAAATGTTAAGGACAAAGGAATCTGATTGTCTGATTACAATAAGTTATTCTGAGGTGGGATTTGCTAATAATTCTACCTAAAGTATAAATAATGGACAAGAGGACACCACCCAAAGTTGCAACTATCAAGTGGAATCGGAAGTTAAAATATACTACAAAACTTGTCATAAAAATAAAGAAAATGATATGTTCTTTCTGATATGTTGCCAGTTCATATTTCACAACAAGAATTAGAAGATGCAATCTAGGAGATTATTTTGGAGCTCCATGTTTATATTTCAACAAAGAGGGAAAAGTAACAATTTATAATGATGATGTTCAGGAATGAAAAATTAACACTTATCATTGTAATCGAATATACATTCTTTCCTGATCTATGAAGTTAGTGTGACTCAGTACAATTGGAAACAACTGATACAAAATAATAATAAGGTACTTACACTTCTATATTTCACAATGTATTCCAAAATAGGGGCCCCTCCATCATCCTGCTTGGTGATGCTGAGTTTAAAACTCTTCCCACTGCTTGGCTGTCCATGTATGGATGGAGGACTTGGTTCACCTAGATACACAATACAATGTTTCTTCATTTGCACACATGCCACATACCTAGAGAAACTGCATTTTAATAAAACGAATGCAGTCATATTTTCAAATATGTGATATTATACTGGATTTTGCACTGGATATTTGCTCTTGGTTGTGATGTGACCTTGGTCTGATTTACTTATCCAAGAACCTTCAACATTCAGAAATCTGGAATTAGCATGTCAAAATTTTGACAGAACATATTATTTATATTGATGTGCAAATGCTGGAGGACAGTATTACATTATTTAAATGTACAACTTTATTTCTCTTCTTATTAATACTATGCAATACTATGTAATTCATTAATGTAAATTTACATTGTAAAATTAGTTATCTACTTTCATCAGCATTGTGATTCCTAAATGTAAATTTGAACCAAGTTTGTGGTTTCCAATTCTTTGGAGTGTCTTTTTCAGTATTGTACTTTTTCTAGCTTCATCGATATACTTGCCTTTGATACTATTCTTTGCATACACTTGGCATAACAAGTTACCTTTATTTCTAATGTGATGTTTCTAACCTTTAGCAAATAAGTGACTTCTTGTAGAAAAGGTTAGGTCACAGCTGGGCATGGTTACTCACAACTGTAAACCCAGCAATTTGGGAGGCTGAGAGAGGAGGATAGCAAGTTCAAGGCCATCCTCAGCAACTTTGCGAGGTTTAAGCAACTAGCAATTTAGCAAGGCTCTACCTCAAAATAAAAAATACAAAGGGCCGAGAAGCAGCTCAGTACCCTGGGTTCAATCCCCAGTGCCAAAAACAAACAACAACAACAAAAATAGAAGGAAATAAGTCATTAAAGCAATATCACAACCAGATATGTTGGCATGTTGGCCTGGAAATAAGTAGTAAAATACCTACATGTATTATAGGTATATTGCAATAGAATTGAGGAATTTCAGAATGGATTTCCCAAAAGTTAACTAAATTAGCAGGTAGGAATAATGACACAACATAATTTATATGCAAGAAATAGAATATTTTGACTAAATGAATTGAAAGACCTATAAAGATGAGTGCAATAATTTATTAAAAGTAGTTTTGTGGGGAAATCAAAATTTTATGAAATGAATTTTAAATCTCAGGTTGTTTAGTATAATTTCTAAATTGGAATTAAGAATTTCCACTTTGTATAGCATAAATTCATTTAATAGGATTATTATAATAATTTTAATAATAGCATCTGGAATAGTTACAAAGCAGAAATTATATTTTCAGAAGTGACTATTTTACATATTATTTTAAATATTGATGCATACATTTAGCCTTTTAAATAGAGCAAATTTGTGATTTCATTTCAATTGATACTTCCTTTGAAAAATAAAATTCAGAACAAATGTAATATTGGTTGTATTGGAAAGAAATACACTAATGTTTTTTGTTTGTGATTATAATAGAATATTCATGCCAAAATAATAATATCAATCAGTAACAGTATATAGCTTTGGCATATTTAAGTATTTTCATTTATTTTTTCATTTGAACTTCAAAAAGTTTCTGAGAAGCAGTTAAATATGTATTGATTTTTAAAAAATCCAATGTACCAACTATCAAATTATTCACAGTATTTGGGAGAGATTGGCAATTCAGTGACAAAATACAAGTTTTGTAATTTAAAAGGGAGAGAGAAAAATAAAAAAAATATTTGGAAGGTAGTGATTCATGGTTTTAACATTCAGGCAAGTGTTTTAAGGCCAAACAAAATGTACCTGCCTGAATGTAGGAGGAAAAATTAAAATTGGAGAGGTTATCCAGAGTTCATTGGAAGAGATCATGTCTTGATTGTGAACTGATTTACAGTGACCCTGGGTTTCACTAGAAGTAAAGAAATCAAAACAGACTGCAGAGTTTTATAGAGAAGGGAAACTATCCTTCAACCTTTAGATGGAGAGGGCTTTGGGGCACCAGTGGAGGAGGGGTGAGGCAGGGGGCAGGGAAAGCTGTGTCTGGAGGGAAGGTAGGAAGGTGGGACGTTGAACCAATTTAACAAGAAAAATAACAGATGGATTCCGGTAATAGATAGGAGGTAGGATTAGGAGAAGAGATGTATGTGTTGGGAGTCATTTTGGTGAAAAAACAATAAGCTATTAAAAAGAAATGATTATAAGACCCGTGTGACTCTACAAAATATACAACCAGAAGAATGAAAAGTTGTATTTCATTTATGTATGATGTGTCAAAGTGCATTCTAATGACAAGTATAACAAATTAGAACAATTAAACATTTTTTAAAATATTATATTACATTTACATATAAAATATTTTATTACACTTATTTTCCAAACTGTTAAAAAATAATGTGACATTCATGAAAAAAAGGAAGGAAGAAAGAAAAGAAGGAAGAAAGGAAAGAAGGAAGGAAGGAAGGAAGGAAGAAAGGAAGGAAGGGAGAAAGAAAATAGCACTGGGAATGAAGGGAAGGAAATTCACCTGATAGATTTTATGAGAATCAATAGAAAATTCTTAATCAAAGTTAAGATAAGAATGTATCAAAAAAATTAAGGGTAAAAATTTATTTAGACCAATTTGGCTGTCCTAATATATGTCTAAAATAAGGAGGTGTATGCATTTATTTTATAAAGGTGTTCATTTTGCCATGTTTAATAAGGTTTTTCTCATACAACTTCACATAAACTAAATCGATGTATAATACTTCAAAACAGGATAGTTATGATGAAAAGGTTTCAGTAGTTATTTTTCTATTGTTACTTTGGTAACTGATTAACTTAATGCTTCTTTTTTCTAACACTTAAGGTCTACATAATTTGTGGGATAAAGGCAATAGTCACGCCTCAACAAAAGAACAGAATATTGGATATGTTAAACATTTCCCACTATCTCACATAATAAAGTCTGAATTTTAAAATCCAATTAGTCAATCTATGAATAGAAAATTTCCTGATAATGAATTTTAGGTTGTGTATTTCAGTGCTCCTTTTATTTTTTGCCTACATTTAAACAAAGTTATATTTATAACACAGAGATGCCACCATCTTTAGAAATGACTTAAACAGAGGCATAATTTTTTTCCCAAAGTGTTAAAACATCTTCCTGTATTTAAAGAGCCCGCTGAAATTGCAAATGAGGAAAATGGCAACAGAGGGCAAAACAGAGATGATTACTTACGAACTGGCAATGTCTGGAAGATTTCTATTTTACTGTAATCTCCTTGACCTTTTCCATTTACAGCTGCAACCCTGATTTCATAAGTTGTATTTGGTTCCAGGTTGCTCAAAACAACCATTGCTGGAAGAAAAGAAAAATATATATATATATATATATATACCTATGTTCAATGCATTTCAATAAGGAAAACAGATCAGCTTATTACAATGCTGAATGAATAATTTCACTGTAGAACTTTCTGTGAACTACCTGAAAAAATAAGAAAGTCATATTAGAAGACAATAATTCACAAAGTTCTCCTCTTCACTTCTATTTTAACTTTCTGATCCCAAGCATTTAACATTAGAAGAAAAAATTAAGTTCCTTTTTGTGATACATACTCTCAGAAAATAAAAAATAAAGCTGCCACACTACCCCACCAGCCCCAGATTCAACATGACACAAGTAAAGAGGAAGAACCTGCAAAGACCAAGTGAAGTAAAGGTGATTTAATAGATAATGTTGAATGCATCTGTGGATTTCAAAATATTACACCTTCACAGGTTCCTCTGATGGAGCTCACAAAATTATATCGATGTCCATATCTTTAACAACTTTTGCTAGAGAGCAAAAATTTTATGAGTGTAAATGGACATGTCTTGATGACAATCAAAAGGAAGTCATGTCTGCTTTACACAACAGAATTGTCAAATGATCAATTCATAATAGAAGATATGATTCATCACAAAATAAAATATTGAATTATAATTAATCAGTACTGTAATTTCAAGGCTATTGTTTTTTTTTTAAAACTTTGGGTGAAGATGATTTACATTTCACAAAATACCAATATAATAATATATTTTTCTGATGATTACATTATCATTTATATTCACTAGAAGACATTTCCTTTTACAATGTAGGAGGACATTTAATAAATTTGTTTTGATACTTCTTTCTGTTGCATTATTTCCCCCAATATTCCTTATCACTGTGTCTGTTTAGTTTTTCATATTTGTAATTATTAAATCTTTACTGAAGTATTCATTAAAATCTAGAAAAGATAATTTGTTGAATATACAGTAGAGATCTTTTCTTCATCTAAAATACAGAATTAAAATATGTAAATTATTTTATATTCAGTTAAATATTACCTAAAAGCAGAGTCTATGTTTCAACCAGAACTGATTTTTAATTTATTTCATATTAAACAATATACATATTTAAGGGGCACTGAATTTTATTTTGACACATGTATATACTGGTTAGTGTTCAATATAGATAAGCATATCTATAGCCTCAAATATTAACCATTAATTTGTGGCAAAAATATTTGAACTCCCTTCTTCCAGTTTTAACCAAATTTTATTTAATCACATACAGATGATCTAAAATTGACAGGAAGGATAAATTTCCCACTGAAAAATTCAGGTCTGTGTTTCTCAATGTCTTTAACTTACAAGGAAACTGAAACTTCTCTTGAGAGTGAACAACCTGAGAAAGCCTCAGATTATAACACAAAATATCATTGAAGGAAGAGCAATTGGAAAAAACTGATTGTCCCAGATGTTCAGTTGGGTGGAAGCTGCAAGGATAAATGGGAAAATAATGGTTTGAACACAATGATTCCTATAAACTCTTTCAGGAAACCCAACTCCAGTTTGTGATCAGGAATCAATTAATATATAATATGAGTTCCAGAAAAACAAATGTAGTTAGAGTGGAGAGAAGGTGATTGCATGCATGGATCTTGTTATATAAATTATGGAAAACAAGAAGGAATCTAAGTCATATTTTGTATCCTAAATGCTAAGAAGTTGGAATTCTGACATTTATAGGGAAAGTTTCTGCTCAATGTCAGCATAACAAGGAATGCACAAGTAGCAGAGTTATCCCACTCATCAGTTTATAACCAAAGGACTTATAATCAGCATAGTACAGTGACGCAGTCACATCAATGTTTATAGCAGCTCAATTCACAATAACCAAACCATGGAACCAACCTAGATGTCCTTCAACAAAAGAATGAATAAAGAAAATGTGGTACATATACACAATGAACTATTATTCAGTCTTAAAGAAGAATGAAATTATGACATTTGCAGGTACATGGAGGGAGTTGTAGAATATTATGCTAAGTGAAATAATCCAATCCCCCCCAAATCAAATGCCTAATGTTTTCTCTAATATGCAGATGCTAATTGGGGTGGTGAGGAAGAATAGAGGAACTTTGAATTATGCAGAGGGGAGTGAAGGCAGGGGAGGGGATATGGGGTGGGAAAGATAGTAGGATGAATTGGACATTATTACCCTATGTTCATATATGACTACACGATCAGTGTAACTCCTGTATATCGAGAAGAATGAACAGTTATACTCCATTTATGTAGGATGTGTAAAACGCATTCTACTGTCATGTATAACTAATTAGAGCAAAGTAAAAAAGGTAAATTTTATTTTATCAATTTAATTAATAAATAAGTATAAATAAAATTAAAAGTAAGTTGAATAACATATGCTATTCTGCAAAGACCAAAATTTTACAAGAATGTGTTTATTCTTCAAGGCATAAAACGAAAAATATTCCTCTGGATAATCGGTCTGACATCACCGAGCTGTCAGTGTTCAGTGGTACTCATCTTTGATCCAGAGAAGCATGACTTGATGTAACACGGACATATTAAAGAGAAGACTCCAGGATCTCCTCTGACTGCAGGGACTTTTGAAGTAAAACACAACAGTGATGCATGTTTTGACCTCTTGAAAGAAGTCATGGGGCTTTGGGCCTGGTCTCATTAGTGACTGGATTCAACCAACTCATGGCCAGGTTGGTCTGTCAATATTTAAATAAACTTATATTAAGTGTCATAGAAACAAAGGAATAAAACCAAATTTAAAAAAAAAAAGTATAGAAAAAATGATTTACAAATTATGAAATAACCATCACCATGTATCAATAACCTATGAAAGTGGGAATATCTGTAGTCTGTGAGATAATATAATGGGTAGTACCAAAGTTACTAATGTTTGACTATATGTCTAATGACTAAAAACTATGTATAACTGGTAAACATAGTCCCAGTAGTATTCACTTAAAGTATTAATCAACATTTACGTGGACGATCTACAGAGTCTTTGCTACATAAGAATATATGAGAGATTACTGTAGATATAACAATATCGATATGTCAAGTTTCTCCAGATTTCCATAATGTGAAGTTGTAGTTGTAATCATCATTGTAAGGGCATGTAATCAATCATTTCATGGCTACATTGATCAGGGCAATTAGAAATGTTCAAATTCAATGATTTGCCTTGAAAGCAATTCAACTAGAAAACAACAGAATTTGAAGCCCACAATTTTAATTGCAAATAAAATTCCTCATAAATCAGAAGTGTGGAGATCACATACTAGGTGTGGTCTTTTCATCACTTTAAACTAATAATCGAAAATAACCGATTCATCAAAGTATCAGGATAGATTTAGTCTGAGAATAATCAACTTTGGTATTTCCTTCAACGATAAAAACACCCACCCCCCATAAAAGCAATTTCACATTTTACTTGAATTATCTGTCTATTTCTGGCAAAAGTTCTTTCTGGCTGGTTGACTGGTCACTTTCTCCTTTCTCATACATTTCACAGTGGCTATGACAGCCTTAAGTGTCCCACTACCGCTTCCAGGGAAACTACTTATTTACTCTCATAATCGTAGCAGAGTGAATTTGAACTTTTCCTCCCATTCTGTTCTCCACAACAAGATTCCCCTGTTACTAAGTTTCATATCAAAGCAATTTGCAGGGGAGCAGAGCAAACCTGTTATTACAACAGTGGGGTAAAACACTTAACGTTAAGCTGAAGGAGGGGAAGACCTACAGATGATCTTCAAAATTATAGGAGAGAGGTTTGAAAGTAAACCTCTTGATGCAAATTTTACAAAGATCATGGGCAAGGAGTCAGTTTGTTTTTGACTTCTGAGTATAAAGATGTTGGTATAAAAGCCCTTATCTAACGCTCATTAACAGTCTGTGAAAATAAAGATTATTGTGTGAAATAAAAAGAACTCCATAAATGGACTAAATTAAAGAGAAGACAAGGAAAAGATTCCAGGGAGGCCAACCTAGAACTGCAATTTGACTTGACTTTCTTAAATAAGAGGATACATTAAATCATCCCTAGTTAACTGGCATATTACCAAACATAGGCCTTCTGAACACCAAGCTAGGTCCTGAAAGCAAACCACCACTTGAAATACAAAAGACCGTGTACTCTATAATAGATCCTTGCCTCAAATTACCAAGCTTGTTAAGGGAACACTTTCTTTCCCATACAAGAGCACAACAGAACTACAAACTGAGGTGAGGTGTGGGATGGGCTCATTCCCTATAATTTATTAGAAATTCAAACTCAGAAATTAGGTGGAAGTAGAACTAGATTATAAAATAGTAAAAGTTCTTTAATGACAAACTATAATACACATTATAGCTATATTAAGCTAGCATGATTTAGAAATCATAATGGGAATCTTCTGAAATTTATAAACAATCACTAGATTTCATTGTTATGGCACAGGGCTGAACTCTACAAAGTACCTAGTTTTCCACACTAACTTAATATTTTTCTTTGATTTATATATAACTGAGTTTCATAAATAATCTTTGGGTGTAAGTAAAAAATGTATATAAGTAATGATATTTAAATTGGGAAATGACAGCAAAACACAAACTAAATACACTGTTTTTGCAGGCATGGAAATGACACAGGAGAGCAAAAAAGAAATTCTATTCTTTTAAAAGGAATTTGGACTTTATAACAGGGAGCTAATCAAAATAAGTTTCTGTTTGTTTAGATAATATGTTATAAATATCTTCCCTTTGTGAAGTGAAGCAGAGTCTAATAAACATTTATTTACAAACCTTGGAGCAAAAGAAATTACTTATATGGTAACTAATTAGGCTGAGCAAAATTCTAAAGTGATATTAAATTTATTACTTTTCTTTTCCAAGTCTTAAATCCCGGATCACTCCATGGGGATTTCACACCATTCAATGTAAACAGATAAGGTCTCCCTCAAGGTTAAACTGCTATATCCCTCACCTAAAATGGAACTGTTTCTGTTGCCAGAAACTGAAACAATTCTGAGCTATGAGAAATCACAAAGCATAAGTAGAATAGAAATGATCATTTGAAATTACAATTGCTGGAAATTTCAGACGGATCTGAAAACTCAGTGAAGTAAAGTTTCCCAGGGAAGACTCAGTCTTTTCTCCAATAAAATCAAGGAAATACAGTTTTTAATTTTTTTATTTTTAATTTGAAGAAAATGTCACTTTCTGCAAGAAAGTGCAACATTCTTAAATAATAATAAAAGTACTTTTTACTGTTTCTATCCATAGTGTTGAATGTTTTAATACTTTGATTCCAGTTACACATGAAAAAAATGACTTCAGGAATAATCCACTGGTACAGAAAATGTCTAAGATTTCTTTAAGGTTTTATGTATGTAATTGTCTCTGTTGAATAATTTTTCATTTATTTTAGGAATGTAAATTTTCATTTTTGCACAAATTATACTGCATTTCAAATTTCCAATGGTTTTATTCAAGAGAATATGATTCTTCCTTTTTAAAAGCACTTTTAAGACTTGTATGAATCATAATATATAATGTTTATGGTTAAAAACTATTGATATAAATAGCCTATCTAGGTATATCCTTCATTATAAATAAATTATGTAAGTATATATGTTGATAAATAATAGAAATAAATTAATAACTGTTATCTTTGTGACGCTTTTATAAAAAATTTGCTGATGACACTAAAATAATGGTTTAGCACTTCTAAATTTCTAGTACTTACTGTACTGCTTTTTATGATTCTTTTCCATTACAAGTATGTGTAAAATAAATAATTTAACAACTGGGTTTTAACTAAGGTGACATTTTTATATGAAGTACGTATTATTTCTTGAAGTAGAATACCTCTCGTTAAAATCACTTCTATGAAAAGTATGACTTAAAAACACTTTAATCAAACCAAATATGTTTCCTAAAGATCATACATAGAGACTTTTTTCATTTCTAATGGGATATTTCTTAGTGTATATAACATTGTTTAACCAGGAACAGTTAAGTTGATAAATTTTTTCAGGCTCTTGTATGTGGTATACGGTCGAATACTTACTAAAGATTTCCTTTCATAGTCTAAAACAGTAGGTTCTTAAAATTGCTTAGACATTTGTTGATGATTGACTACAACTAGAAAATGAATTTTCACTCATATATCATGAAACCCTTTTTCTGTGACAAGTTGATTTCTTGTTTGGCAGATAGGCACATCTAATTTAAGCATTCATAATACAATGTTCCTTTTCTCTTTTGTGCCTATAAAAGTTCTGAACATACTTTTAGCTGTTAAACTTCCTAAAAACTTCTATGCATCAGTTTTTCTCAATTATTGATCATATCCTATGATTGCATTAGGCTATTCATTGAGAAGCTTTTTAGTATAAAGATCATATGAAGATATGAATTGTATGTAAAGACTGTTGCCAGCTTTCATATAGTCTATGCACTTTAAGTGTAAAATATTAATTCAATAAAGATTTTTTGAATCTGCCAAGTGAAACACTGATCTTAAAGAAACTGGCCAAAGGGCACATTTGTTAAATTGTTAACTATTATCACTCATTCACTTTACTATTTTGCTGCTGAACATTTCCAAGCACATTTTACTTCTTTAAGTAAAACTAACTTGGGGGGAAGAAAATCCACCATTTAAATTCCATTTCAAAGTGCTTCTTTTTATTGAAGTATATTAATTATATAGAATGTTCAATTCCATTGTGGCATATTCATACATACACAAAATGATAATTTGATCAATTTCTTCCTTCAGTACCTTTTACACCCTATTTCCCTCCCTTTCCCTGATTCCCTTCTACTACCTGATGGTCTCTCTTCTGTTTTCATAGTGTTCATTTTTTTAACTCCCTCTATATTTCCACATATGATAGAAAACATAAAAAATATTCTCTAAGTTTGGATTTCACTTAAAATTATAGTTTTCAGTTCCATCCATTTTTCCAGCAAAGGACATAATTTCATTCTCCTTTGTGGCCAAACAAACCTCCCATGAGTTATATTCCACATTTTCTTTATATATTCACCTGCTAATGGACACAGGCTAATTCCATATCTTGGTTATTGTGAATTGTGCTGCTATAAAATAGGTATTCACGTATCTTTAAAATATGCTGCCTTGAATTCTTAAGGATAAATACTAAGGAGTGGTAGAGCTAGATCATATGGTAGTTTCATTCCTAGTCTTACGAGGTTCCTCCATGCTCATTTCCATATTGGTTGTACAAATGCACAATCCCAGGAACAGTGTATGAATTCCTTTTTTTCTGAATCCTACCCAGTATTCATTGTTATTTGCATTCTTCATGATAGTCATTCTAATTGGAGTTAAGATGAAATCTCAATATAGTTTTGATTTGCATTTCCTTGACAGTCACATATATAGAATGTATTTTATATAATTGTTGGGCACTTATACTTCCTTTGAGATGTTTCTGTTAAGTCCATTTGTCTATTCATTGCTTGGGTTGTTTTAATAAGGCTGATTTTGAGTTATTTATATGTTCTAGATAATAATTCTTTGTTGGAATGGTAGCTGGCAAAGATTTTCTCTCATTCCATAAATTTTCTCTTTACTCTGTTAATTTTTCCCTTTGCTGTAAAGAGTCATTTTAATTTTATGCCATCTTATTTATTGATTCTCTAATTTCCATACCTCCACAGATCCTACTCAGGAGGTCTTTCTTTGGATCTCTGTATTGAAGTACACGCCTTATTTTTTCTTCAACGATTGCAAGTATCTCATCTTATACTTGGGTCTTTGATTCATTTTGAGTTGATTTTTGTGCAGTATGTGAGATAGGGATGTGTTTTATTCTTCTTCATTTAAATATCCAGTTTGCCTAGGATCACTTGTTAAAGAGGCTGTCTCTTTTTTTCTATGACGTATGTTTTCAAAACCTTTGTCAAGAATCTGATCATCTGAAGTATTTGGCTTTGTCTCTGTGTCTCCTATTCCATGTGTCTTCTATGTGTTTGTTTACATGCCAGTAGCATGTTGCTTTTGTTATTATGACTCTAGTATAATGTGATGCCTCTTAAGATAACTTTGGCTATTCTGGTTCTTTTTTTTCATATAAATTTTAGATTTTTTTTCCTTCTAGTTCTGAGAAGAATATCATTGGTGTTTTGAGGAGAATAGCATTAAATCTGTAGATCATTTTTGAAAGAAAGTGAATTTTAACGATGATCAATTCTGTCTATTCATGAACAAGGGAAGACTTTTCAGTTTTGGGTGTCTTTAATTTCTTTTACTTATTTTTCAAAACAGTCTCTAACGATCACCTGGATTTCAGTGATGACTACTGTAATATACCCCTTTTTAGCTTCAATTTTATTAATTTGGGCTTTTTTGCCTTTTATTACTTAGTTTAATTGTGTTTATCAACTTTGTTTATCTTTTAAAGTAATTAACTCTCTGTTTCATGAATTCTTAGTATTGTTCTTTTATTTTGTATTGTATTAGGTTCTGCTCTCTTCTTTTACTTTTCTTTCCTTGTCCTGGTTTGAGATGCATAGTTAGGTTATTTATTTGGGATCTTCCTCATTTTTTTTTAAATGTAGGTTCTCATGGATATAAACTTGTCTTTAAAAATGTTTTTACTTTGTCCAAGAAATTCAAACATGTCATATTTATATTCTCATTTGATGACAATAATTACTCAATTTCTCTCCGATTTCTCTGATTGACTACTCATCATTCAAAAGAATATTGTTCAATTCCAAGGTTTTAGATAGTGTTTGTACATTTCTCATGTTCTTTACTTGTAAATTTATCCCATTATGATCTAATGAGACTTAAAAAATTATTTCAACTTTTTGTTTTTGCTAGGACTTGCTTTGGGGCCTAATATGTGATCTATTTTGGAGAAAGTCCCATGAGCAACTAAAAAGAAAATAAATTCAACTCTTTTTAGATGAAATAGTCTGTAGATGTCTCTTGAGTTTGTTTGATCAATATATTTTAACTATGTAATACTTTGTTGATTTGATATCTGGAGGACTTGTGAGGGAGAGAGGTATATTGAAATTACCCGTTGCTATTTTATTGGGGTCAATCTGAAGCCTTTATTATTTATTTTGTGTAGCATTATTTATTTTATGAAATGAGGCATATCAAAGTTCAGAGCAAAAGTATTTACAATTTTTATATCTTGTATTTTGCCTTTTCTAGAATGGGGTGACCTTCTGAGTCTCTTCTGACTAATTTTTCTTGAAGTCTGCTTTTTAGGATGTAAAGTAGTTACTCTTGTTTTTTTTTTTTTTTTTGTTGTTGTTTTTGTTCTAATTAGTTTTCCATGACAATAGAATGCATTTATGCACTTTGATATGTCATACATAAATGGGTTATAATTTCTCATTTTTCTGATTGTACATGTTGTAGAATTACATTGGTTATACAGTCATATATGTACATAAGGTAATAATGTCTGTTTCATTCTGAGAGTAGCTGCTCTCACTTGCTTTTATATTTCATTTGCATGTAATATTATTTTTTATACTGTAATTTTCATTTTTTTGATGTCTTTTTCAATGATGCTGTTTATTTTAGGAAACAGAATTTTATATTTTTAAAAAGTTCAATATGCTAATCTGCACCTTTTATTTGGAGAATTGAGACTATTTACACTGTCATTACATTACTGTCATTTGTTTTATTTCTAAAATTTGATTCAATACTAAATCTCATTTACTTACCTATTCTTCAAATGAGTTTTATTATTTCCAGAGTTTTCTTTATTGTTTTCATCTTCTTCTCTTGTTTAATTCCTTTAAGTATCTTCTGCAGTGCTGGCATAAGGGTCATGACTTTGTAATTTGGTTTATGTTTATTTTGAAAGGTTTTTATTTTTCCTTCAGTTCTGAAGGACAACATTTGCTGGATGTAGTAATCTATGTTTGCAGCAATTTTCTTCCAGAACTTGAAATAAATCCTCCAAGCCCTCTGGGTCTTTAGGATTTCTACTAATATGTGCTATTATTCTGACTTTCTAAGTGACTTGGGTTTTCTCTCATGCAGATTTTCAAATTTTTTTCCATGTTTGGTATTTTTGGCATTTTAACTATAATGTGTGGTGAACATAATCCTTTTTGGTCTTGTCTATTTGGGGTTTGAAATGTCTCCAGTACTTGAATATTCAACGCATTACCAAGGTTTAGTTAAGTTTCTCCTATCCCTTTATAGGGGAAATGGTTATTATTACTATCAGTCTGTATGTCTGCTCCTTCTTTAATTTCTATGAACCTTAATTTGATCATTAAATTTTGTGCCAGAGTATTCATATATTTTGATCAATCACAGTTTATTAGTTTTTTCCTTCGTTAGGGAAATTTTATTTTCTACTTGAGCTAGTCTACTGGAGAGAATTCCAACAAAATTTTTATTTGACTTACTGTGCCCTTCATTTCCAAAATTTGTGTTTTTTTTTTTGTTTGTTTATTTCAGAATCTCTGTCTCTTTATCGAAATGTTTAATATCCTACATTTACTCTTTAGTTTCCTTCCTTAGTTCTTTTTTAATTCATGGATCATTTTAACAGCCAGCAGTTATAATTATTTTTCTAGCATTTCCTTCTCTTCAATATTCATGGATTCAGTTTCTGGGGAGTTATTTATTTTTGGAGGTTTCTTATTACCATATTACTCACATTTCCTACAACTCCATGTTGACATTTTTATCTGATAGGATGTCTACCTCTTTTACTGTTTTGTGAGATTCCATCTCAAAGGAAAAGTTAAAAATTAAATGGGAATTCAAAATGCAAAGGCAAAGATTAATGTGCAAGGAGATATGCTACATTGCAATAGCTTTTGTTCTCTTATGTTGAAAGGAAAATGCAACACTCTTCTTTCTCTTCTATAAATGTGCTATTTCCATTCATGAAGGCTCTGACCTCATCACCTAATCATAGCCCAAATACCCCACCTACAAATATTATAATTTTGAGTATTAAATTTCAACATATGAATTTTGGGGGAACACAAAATTTCAATGTGTCAATTTTCTTCTAGTAGTTTTATGGTTTTATTATGTCTTTAAAGGACTTTGCATTTATATTTACACAAAATGTGAGGTACATTTAAAAAAAGTATTCAAGTTCTCAGGGAATACAATGTCCTCCTTGGGATATTTTATTTAATTATGTTTTTCTGAATTCTCATTAGACTAAACAATGTAAATGCATGTTGATGATCTTAACTAGAATTCTACAATAGAAGCAATTCAGTGATTTTCCTTATAGTTCATAGGAGCACACTACGAGCATAGTTAAAATGCAAGATGGGAGACTCAGAACAATGTCAGATCAGACTGATTAATAAGAGACCTGAATCTTAGGCCTCTTGTTGAAAAGAGGCACTTATCAGCTATTCTGCCCATTGTACATTTTGGAAAATTTATTCTGTCATTTTAAAGTGCTGAGTAAATCAGTTTCACATATTCCATTGAAAATTCTCAATCATATTTCCAAAGAACGAAGAATGAACCATTCTTGCTCTATAATTCATATTCATTACTATAGAACTTATCAAATCACACAAAGAACTCCCCTTACAAATATTGTTAGAATATAAGGTTCAGAATCAGTGCATCAATGCAAAATTGGGCATGGGTGTGTTTTTTTTGTGTGTGTGTATTTTAGTATTTATAAAAAAGCATTCATCTTTAATTTTAATGAAAGTTAGAAGAATATCACTTTAGAAAATATAATACTTACGTTTCTTTCTATAAATCATATATCTCTATAACTAGTGAAGCCATCTCCAATAGTTCTAATAAATTTCTTGTTATTTTTCAATAAAAATCTGTACACATAAATACATTACTCTTTCTAGATATTTAGAAATATGTAACTTCTCTTCTAGTTCTTGTTGCTTAATACAGGTTTATTTAATTTTCAGTCTAAATTCAATTGTTTCAACTGAATTAATATAAATGGTTACCAAGATTTACAAACCCCTAAAAATTGAAAAAATATTTGCAAATAATAGTTCAAATATTTTATGAAAATATTATACTGTATGTTCAAATGGCTATTTTGAAAGGTTATAATTGATTTGGACAAAGAACATTTTAAGATATGTCCAGAGAATTCAAGATATGAGGATGACAATTCAGTACTAAACATCTGTGGGCATAGTTTTTTTTTTTTTTTTTAACCCTTCACACAAACTGAAGACACTTGTTTGAATAATGACACTGAGACTCCTCCTGAAGTTTGAAATGTCACTTGAACCTTATGCTTTAATGCTCAGATAGTTAATGCCCATAAATTAGAGTTCCAATGGATTGGAACAAAAATTTGTGACCAAAAATGGGAAATAGTGAAACAATCCAATTTCAGTAACTTTTGGTTTGGAAGAGCCTGGCTATATTCAGTTATCAAATAGTAAAAATAAAATAAGAATTTTTCTTGAAAGGACATTTTGTTCTTTTTAAAGATACATTGAATGAGTAGAAAACTATGTGAAATTTGGTTGAGGAAATCATGTGATCTAATTTGTTGTACAAATTTATAATGCTATGTGTAAAAAGAATTAAAATCTTCTCTTTTGAAATCCACTTGTGTTTAGTAAATTTTAATAAAATGCAAAGGAGAATGAATTACTAATCCTAATTGCTATCCTTAGGCAAATTTGTGATAATTTTTCCATGTATCTAGAGAAGCAAAATGTGCATTCGGTCTATAAAAATGCAAATAATGGTACTAACCACCTGCTTTATTAGAAGGACAAGTGCAACCTGGTTTGTTATATAATTCCTTTCCCATTTATTAAGAAATTTGAATACTTGATATCTGCTATATCTGCTACAAAACCACAGAGAAGGTATTTTCTCTTTAATCACTTGCTGTTTTTAAGACTGCTAACATTTAAGTGATTGAAGAGGCTAAAACTTATAGTAAGCCAGATTCATTTCTATAACAAAACTTTTGAGATGATTTTGAAAATTCTGTAACTAAAGATCATAAAGAATAACTTTAATGAAATTTTCATCATTTGAAACAATAACAAATCAAGAAAGTTTAAAATACGATTTTAAAATACAATACTTATTCTTTTGAACACAATCATACATGAACTTCATGGCAGATGTTCTTAGTTAATAGCTGCACCTGTATGTAAGGTGGGGATAGTAACACCTGAAAGAATGAAACCATATTTCAAACTCACCAAGAAGAAAATTTAAAAAAACTCTATGGAATATTTATGTGATTTAAATTGACTATCACAAAATCAGAAAAAACAATTTTCTAATATTTATATACACATACAGATTACACTAAAGCAAGTTAACAAAAACAAATGTCGGAGAAGGATTATTTTTCTCATGCTCTCTCTGCCACAGTGTATGGCAAACATGAGTTGTTTAATGAATGAAAGTGCATGAAAAAATGCCATCATATAAGTTTACTGATTAGCAATGATAATGTGTGGTTTTTGTGCATGCGTCTGAGTGTATGTGTGTATGTTTCCATAAAGTGAAACCAATAAATTTCTACAATGTGTGAAAAGGAATCCTAGGCATGGGAAATCATAACCTACCTTTACAATACAGCTATTCAAAAAGAACATCCACAGGATGTTGGCTTATTGTCACTGTCAGTATTTCAAGAATCAAAACATTCTCTCAGTAAACAAGCAAACAAAAAAGCAATAACCATAAATATTGCTTTATAAGGATTAATTTCAGAATATAAGAACACAAAAGTCAATTTCAGTATTTCAATAACTAGCAAAAAAGGGAATTTCACAGATACCATGGAAGCATTCATGTAGTTACAATAAGAAAGGCAATTTATATTAAATGCCACAGTAAACTAAGAGTTTTTTAATCTCTACTAGTTCCATTTGCTTTTATAATATCATAATTTTGCTTCATGTAATAAAGAATTTGACAATGTCTATCTGAGTCACAAGATCACCTTTTATTAATACCAGTACTTGAAAATAACCTTACTGAGTATGCCTGAAAGGATTACTTCTAAGACTGGCAATACCTGTCCAGGAAATCAGTAAGACGTAAAGTTTTCTCCATGGTCTACAAGGACTGCTGGACCTGTGTTTTGACCATTGCTCTATTCATGCTTCATTCAGTTCTACCCCTTGATCATGCCATTACACCCTGAGTTGCCTTCCTGCTGACCTCTATCTAGGCCAGGTTTCTCCACAGTCGTGTGATCATGCCCTAACTTCTTTCATGGTTCAGCTCAAGTGTCACCTCCTCAGAGACTCCTACCCTGACTACTACTTACTAAATTGCTTCCCACTCCCACCTGTTTACCCACCATCTTCTTGCTCTGCTTGATTTCCCTTCATACTACATATTACTAGTTGATTTTTAAAAAGACATTTGATATATTAAATATTATTGTTATACATATTAAATGACTTTATCTTCATTTATAAATATATCTTCTTCTCTTCATTATCTCCCTAGTATTAAAACTCTTAGAATCTATCTTGACATGATGGAGAATTTCAGAATTTTTGTTAAACGAATCAGCATATATAATTTCACTTTAAATAATCAAATAGTGAGTCATTTTTTCTCATAAATAGGTATACACACATCTGCATAGATGCAAGTATATATACATACACAAATGTGCTATATATGTACTACTATCTATATATATAGCTACTACATATATTACATTGATATATGTAATGATATACATGATTATATATATGACACACGCAGGGTTTCTTAGTTCTTTTGCAGTTCCTATAATTGAATGCCAGAGATTGTGAAATTTTAAAGAATGATGGTTCTAAAAGTAAAAAGCTTCATTTGGCGAATTTTTATTTTTTATTTTGTTTTGCTAATGGAGACTCTACAAAATCACTATGCAGTCTAGGGTATTACATGGTAAGGCAGAGAAAACTTAGTTCAGGTCTCAACTCTTCTTATAAAGCCATAAGTTTCTGGTTTTAATAACTTGCACCGGAAAGAAAAAACAAAATAAAAAAATAAAATCCACAAGTTCATTGTATTCAGGGCTGACCCTTGTGGTCTCATTTAATTTTAGTTATGTCTCAAAGGTCCCTTCTTCTATTACCATTATCAGATTAGGTTCCCAACTCTTAATAATTTAAATGGGGATAAATGCCAACGTGTTTTGGCAGATCATTATCTCTCTCTCTCTCTCTCTCTCTCTCTCTCTCTTTCTCTCTATATAGAGACAGGCAGATATTCATATCACATCTCTCTCTATATATATCATATCCATATAGATATATATTCATATCATATCAGTTCAATTCATATCTATAAAGCAGATAAAGCAAAGGGATAAATAGTCCAAATTACATATCATAAGAGATAAAGTCCCTACTAAACTATTTCCTAAGATGAAGAAAGAGAAGCATTCATTAATCTATTCTTAATTTGAGCATGAAGAAATGGAAGAAACACAACATATATTTGTAGAATTAAGTGGGAACCACTAGTTAAAGCAGGCAGGTGAAGATATAGACTAAAGGATGAATAACTCCACCAAAAGATTGGGCATAGGACAGTACTACCCTTAGCAGATCACATGCCTCTAGACCTAAATCCAAAGTTCTTACTATGTTTTCCTATGTCACAACAAAACCCAGTTGGGAATGAAGACCTCTATCCAAGAGTTTCAAGTTGAAACAGCTTGAAACAGAACATAATCATTATGTGTGATGTGAGAAATACTCTTTCCATTTACATATCTAGGTTGTCAAAACTATGCTGATCACTCAAAACTCGTCCTATCACCAAAGAAAATTTCTTTCTTTCTTTAATGCTAGGTAAACCAATAGCAGTAGACATGCCACACAATGGCTGCTAATTCTTTTTTTTTTTTTTTTTTTGTAGAGAAGAAAAAGTTTATTCAAGGGCTCACAGTTTCAGAGGTCTCCATCCATAGATAGCAGGCTTCACTTTGGGGGGTTCAAGGTGAGGCTGAAAATCATGGCAGAGTGTGTAGCAGAGGGAAACAGCTCAGATGGTGATCAGAAAGCAGAGAGAAGAGAGAGAGTTCACTCTCCTGACACAAAATATATACCGCACAGCCATGGCCCAGTGAACCACTTCCTCCAGCCACACCCCACCTGCCACCAGTTACCACTCAGTTAATCCCATCACAAATTAATTCATCAATTAGGGTAAGGCTATAACCTAATCATGTCTCCTCTAAACTGTCTTGCATTGTCTCACACATAATCTTTTGGGGGATACCTCACATCCAAACCATAACACATGATCAGTCCTATTCTGTACTTTTTTAATTTTTTTTTTAATCTTATTTTCTTTTTTTTTCTTTTTTTTTATTATTTTTTTTATTTATTTATTTTTTTTTACGTTTACATAGGGTAATGATGTTTATTATATTTTTCCCCTCCCCCCCACCCCTCCCACCCCTCCCACCCCTCCCACCCCTCTTTTCCCTCTACACAGTCCTTCTTTCCTTCATTCTTACTGCTCTCCTTAGCCTAACTCTAAACCTAACCCTAAACCTAATGCTAGCCCGTCCCACCCCCCATTATATGTCCTCATCCGCTTATCAGCGAGATCATTCGTCCTTTAGTTTTTTGAGATTGGCTTATCTCACTTAGCATGATATTCTCCAATTTCGACCATTTGCCTACAAATGCCATAATTTTATCATTCTTCAT
Source organism: Sciurus carolinensis (assembly GCF_902686445.1). Classification (NCBI taxonomy): domain Eukaryota; kingdom Metazoa; phylum Chordata; class Mammalia; order Rodentia; family Sciuridae; genus Sciurus; species Sciurus carolinensis. The sequence goes on along the minus strand of NC_062221.1, from coordinate 119,349,578 downwards.
TGCGGAGTAATATTCCATTGTATAAATATGCCACAGTTTCTTTATCCATTCATCAACTGAAGGGCATCTAGGTTGGTTCCACAATCTGGCTATGGTGAATTGAGCAGCAATGAACATTGATGTGGCTGTATCTCTGTAGTATGCTGATTTTAAGTCCTTTGGGTATAGGCCAAGGAGTGGGATAGCTGGGTCAAATGGTGTTTCCATTCCAAGCTTTCTGAGGAATCTCCACACTGCTTTCCAGAGTGGTTGCACTAATTTGCAACCCCACCAGCAATGTATGAGTGTTCCTTTTTCACCACATCCTCGCCAACACCTATTGTTGCTTGTATTCTTGATAATCGCCATTCTAATTGGGGTGAGATGAAATCTTAGGGTAGTTTTGATTTGCATTTCCCTTATTACTAGGGATGTTGAACATTTTTTCATATATCTGGTGATTACTTGTACATCTTCTTCTGTGAAGTGTCTGTTCATTTCCTTAGCCCATTTGTTGATTGGATTATTTGTATTCTTCGTGTAGAGTTTTTTGAGTTCTTTATAGATTCTGGAAATTAGCGCTCTATCTGAGGTATGGTTGGCAAAGATATTCTCCCACTCTGTAGGCTCTCTCTTCACATTTCTGATAGTTTCCTTTGCTGAGAGAAAGCTTTTTAGTTCATCTGGAAGAATAAAAAACCTAGAATAGCTAAAGCAATCCTCAGTAGCAAGAGTGAAGCAGGGGGTATTGCAATACCAGATCTTCAACTCTACTACAAAGCAATAGTAACAAAAACGGCATGGTATTGGTACCAAAATAGACAGGTAGATCAATGGTACAGAATAGAGGACATGGACACAAACCCAAATAAATACAATTTTCTCATACTAGACAAAGGTTCCAAAAATATGCAATGGAGAAAAGATAGCCTCTTCAACAAATGGTGCTGGGAAAACTGGAAAACCATATGCAACAGAATGAAATTAAACCCCTATCTCTCACCCTACACAAAACTCAACTCAAAATGGATCAAGGACCTCGGAATCAGACCAGAGACCCTGCATCTTATAGAAGAAAAAGTAGGTACAAATCTTCAACTTGTTGGCTTAGGATCAGACTTCCTTAACAGGACTCCCATAGCACAAGAAATAAAAGCAAGAATCAACAACTGGGATAGATTCAAACTAAAAAGCTTTCTCTCAGCAAAGGAAACTATCAGAAATGCTAATTCTTTTGGACTGAAGAGTGGGATAAAGAATGCCTTTATAGGAATACAAGCTGCTATCTCTGTGTCACTACTGAGCATACTTATGTGTAGACTGGATTTTCTTTAACTTGGATAGGTGTAATGAAGTTTTATTCATATGCATTGGAGTTGGTTTTGAAGATCTACTAACTACAAAATATAAATTCCCAGAAAAGTTTGTGGAATTACTTTCTAGAAAGTAATATAAAATTTTAAAAAATAAAATCATAAAGCTGTTTGGATGGTTTAATTAAATTTGACCTAGACATGGTGAAAATCTATAGGTGTTTAGAAATAGTTAATAGCTGTTTAATTCTATTTGAAATCAAAATTAAGTTATCCATTCATGCATATCAAGTAATGTAGAAGATTCAAAGATCTGCACAACACAGCTCTCTGGTGTGTAGTTAAGAAGTAGAGATGTGACTCCTCTTATTATATTAAGAGGGCAAGGAACTGATCAAATAGTGGCATAAGCAAAATGTACTAAAAAGAGTTGCAAAGAAGGGTAGAGGTACACTACTAAAAATAATTCAGTCAACATCACATAAAAGCTAGAATTTATGTTGGACATTGAAAGGTGGATTTAAGTAGCATGAGAGTAGGAATGGCATAAACTCAAGCACAGCTGTTAAGAAAGTAAATTATATTTGGCATCTTAAGTGAACCAGCTTGGATGTGTCAAGTGATAGTGTAGAGTGGTTTGAGATAGGACAGAAGACAAAGGCTAAGATATGAAGACACATGAGTCACATGGATACATATATCTGAATGCATATGTATATGGAAATAGCACATTTATAGGTATGCATATATACACAATGTTGTCATCCATTTCCTCATTGTAAGTAAGATAATTTGATTAAAGAAATGGAAAGTATTTTCTAGATAATCTTTATGTACCCCAATGGTTTGTTCTTTCACACACCTTGGAATACATATATCCTACTTTAGGTATTGCTCTTCTAGATGGTTTTCTAACAAGGCAGTGACAAAACCAAATCAGTTGTAAGAGGTCAATAATACAGTTACCAGACATTAATAAGTGTATAAATAAAGAATTCATGATATGGCAACAGTAAGAAAGGAAAAAGATATTATCTTCATGATACACACATGAAGTAAAGGTGATATAGACTTCCCAAGGGTCACAGGACCCAGTATGATATGTCTTCAACGCTTACCACACTCTTCCAAAGTCTCTCCGCATTGTGACCTTGTTGTAGATCCTCAAATACAATAAGCCTCACCTTTTTGGTAATATTTTCTTTGACTTTCCACTCAGTCTTTCAAAACTGGCACTTTTCTAATTAGAGTGCTGAGAACCAGCAAGGGGTCAGTCACACCATTTCTGATCCTGAAGGTTCATGGTGTCCATCCTTCCCTGTGATGGTACTGTATTGAAAAAGACACTAGAACCTTCCCAGTACTCAGTAAATAGTGGAAAGGTTCTATATGCCTTCTTAGCTTCTGAGTATATTTACATTATAAAATAGATGAAATAATTAATGTTCATAGTAATTCTAAAAATCAAGTATCAAATAGTGTTTAAAGTATGTAGGCCATGATTTCAAAACTTTATATTTATAAAATTTAAATGTGTCTTCTAAAGTGCCCTAGCAATAAAATTCACTTGAAATAACCATCATGTTCAACCCACAGGGATTCTTTACTGCAGTTAAGAAAGTTCATGCTAAATTCTATCAAATACATGTATGCTCAATTTTAGTGTTCAGAAACCTGTATATGAGATGAACATTTTTTTTAGTTTTGAGAACTTTGAATACTTTTATCTTCTTGTTGATTAAATTTCTATCAAACACTCATGAAAATCTCTTTTCTCACTACTTATGAACATCTTTCCTACATAAATTATATAATTTCTACCTAATAATTTTCAGATCAATAAAATTATAAGCTGCATATACAATTATGTATAAATATTTGGTTTCATTTTGAGATATGGTGGGGAAGTATCTAACAAACAAGTAATTTTACTTGAAACTGTTATTTATCTTAAATTTCTTCTTAGGTCAGTGCATGTATATTTTGATCTACATAGTTTAAATTCATTAAGTGTGCAATTATATAAAATATTCTAATTCAGCTGAGTTTCTTTTTATGTGCACAATGAAACCAGCCCAAAATATTCTTGTTTAGGATGTTAACATACAGAAACCTTTCCACTACATGCAAATCAGAACAAATTTTCTTTCACTGAAAATATAGAATTAGGGTGGATTATGTTTTTTTCCTTTTCTTTGGAATTCATCAGAGTTTGTTGCACTTGCATTTAATATATGTAGATGATATTTTACAGTCAATTTCTCCTTTACTATATGAAATATAATCATTTAGAAATGATAGTCATTTTTCTTCAGGCACATTCATGTGAGAAATAGTAATCATAGGAAATATTCCTTATAGGAAATTTTTAAAAGCAGTGAAACTCATTAAGATTTTTAAATTTGTAGTGAAACACTGATTATTTTAAATTGTTTCTATAGTAGTGAAATTGAACAGTTGATAGAAGGAAATTCATTTTAACTGAAGCAACTGTAAACAACCTGGATTAAAAGAAAAACTGCAGGGTATACCTTGAACCATAACTTGTAATGATGTTTCAATAACTCTTAGCTATTTTGAAATGAAGGGAAATCCATAGTTTTTCTATAGAACAACCACCTCAAGTATCATGTAAAAAGGTTACCTCTCACTGATTATTCAGAAATAAAAATCTAGACAAACCTCATGACAATATAGAGCCAAAGAGTTATGCTATGAAATTGTGTGTTACAGCATTTAAAAAATGTAATAGCAATAGTAGCAATATAGCAGAACATTGTAAAAGCTATCTATGCTAAGCCCAAGGACAACATCATTCTAAATGGAGAAAAACTGAAAGCATTATTTCTAAAAACTAGAACAAGACAGGGATACCCTCTTCACCACTTCTATTCAATGTAGTCCTTGAAACTCTAACCAGAGCAATTAGACAGACAAAATAAATTAAAGGGAATGAGTAGGAAAAGAAGAACTAACTCGAACTATCACTTTTTGCTGAGGACATGATTGTATATCTAGAAGATCCAGAAAACTTCTAGAACTAATAAACAAATTCAGCAAAGTAGCAGGATATGAAATCAGTACCCATAAATTGAATGCATTTCTGTACATAAGTAATGAATCCACTTCAATAGAAATTAGGAAAACTACCCAATTCACAATAGCCTAAAAAAAAAATAAAATGCTTGGAAATCAACCTAACAAAAAAGTTGAAAGACCTCTACAATGAAAACTACAGAACACTAAAAATTAAATTGCAGAGGAACTTAGAAGATGGAAAGATCTCTCATGCTCTTGGAGAGGCAGAATTAATATTGTCAAAAAGTCCATACTGCCAAAAGCATATACAGATTATATGTAATTCCTATTAAAGTTGCAATGAAATTCTTCATAGAACTAGAAAAAGCAATTGTGAAATTCATTTGGAAAAGTAAGACACCCAGCATAGCCAAAGCAATCCTTAGTGAAGAGTGAAGGAAGAGGTATCACAATACCAAACCTTAAACTATACTACAGAGCAACAGTAACAAAAACAGCATGGTATTGGCACCAAAAATGACATTTAGACCAATGGTCCAGAATAGAAGACACAGAGACAAACCCACACAAATACAGTAATCTCATACTAGACAAACACACCAAAACCATACATTGGAGAAAAGATAGCCTCTTCAAGAAATGGTGCTGGGAAAAGAGTGGAAAGTCATATTCAGCAAAATGAAATTAAACTTCTATCTCTCACCCTGTATCAAATCAATTCAAAGTGAATCAAAGACATAGACACTAGAAAAGAGGTCCTGCATCTAATAGAAGGAAAAGTAGACCCAAAGCTTCATCATGTCAGCTTAGGACCTGACTTCCTTAACATGACTCCTCAAGTGCAAAAAGTAAAATTATGAATCAATAAATGGGATGGATTCAAACTAAAAAGCTTCTCAGCAAAGGAAACAATCAATAATGTGAAGAGAGACTGTACAGAATGGGAGAAAATCTGTACCACATGTACCTAAGATAGAGCACTAATCTCCAGGATATATAAAGAACTCAAAAAACTTAACACAAAAAAATACAAATAATCCAATCAGTAAATGGGTAAGGAATTGAACAGACACCTCACAGAAGAAATACAATGAATCAACAAATATGAGAAAATGTTCATCATCTCTAGCAATTAGAGAAATGAAAATCAAAACAACTCTTAAGATTTCATCTCACTTCAGTCAGACTGGCAATGATTAAGAATACAAGCAATAAGAAGAGTTGGCAAGAATGTTGGGGAAAAGGTACACTCATACATTGCTTGCGGGACTGCAAATTGGTGCAACAACTATAAAAAGCAGCATGGGGATTCCTCAAAAAACTTGGATTGGAACCACCATTTGACCCAGCTATCTTACTCCTAGGTTTCTACTCAGTGGACTTAAAATCAACACACTACAGTTATGCAGCCACATCAATGTTTATAACAGCTCAATTCACAATAGTAAATTATGGAACCAATCTAGATGACCTTCAACTGATGAAAGGGTAAAAAAAATATGGTATATATACACAATGGATTATTACTCAGCCTTAAAGAAGAATGAAATTATACCATTTGCAGGTCCACGGATGAAACTAAAGAAAATCATGCTGAGTGAAATAATCCAATCTCAGTGTTTTCTCTGATATGTGGATGTTGATCTGTAATTAGTGGGGAGAAAGAAGGAAGAATGAAGAGACTTCAAATTGTGCAGAAAGGAGTGAGGGGAGGGATGGGACTGTGGGGATGGGAAGGACAGTGGAATGACACAGACCTTATTACCCTATATACACATATGATTACATGACCAGTGTGACTCTGCACCATGTACAGCCAGAGGAATGAGAAGTTGTGCTCCATTTGTGTACAATGCATTAAAATGTCTTCTACTGTTATGTATAATTAGAAAAAATTTAAAAATTTTTAAAAATATAATAGCAATCGAAGATTCATTTCATTTGACCATATGAATCCTTTAGTCATTAAAAAATTTGCTTCCTAACACATTATTAAAAGAATATGCATGGTAATATATTGTTTCTACAACACAAAAAATAAAGAAAAGAGGAAATTTGAGTCATTAAATAAAATGATTTAGTGTTAGTGGAAGGTGGTAAGAGAAAGAGGATTCCTACAAGTAGAGCCAATAAGTATTTGTCTCTCTGGCCCATTTCACTTAGCATAATATCTTCCATGTTTTTGAAAATGTCAAAATTGCTCTTTCCTATGGCTGAACAATATTGTATTATATGTATGCACAGTGTTATTTTATGCATCCATCTATAGACACTCAAATTGTTTCCATATCTTGAATACTGAAAATAATGCTGCAATGAACATGGGAGTACAGGAATCTCTTCAAGATGCTGATTTTATATCATATAGAGGTTTATTCAGAAGTGATTTATGGTTCATATGATAGTTCTGTTTTTAATTATTGGAAGAATTTCCACACTTTCTCCCAATGGCTTCAGTAATTTACATTCTAACTAATAATGTGCAAGAATTCCCCCTTTTCTGGGTCTTCATTAGCATTTGTTGTCTTCTGTGTTTTTGATAGCATTAATTCTTCCTGGGGTGAGGTAACATATCATTGTGGTTTTAATTTGCTTTTCCCTGGTCATTCCTGATGTTAAATATTCTTTTATGTACCTCTTGTCCATGTGTACGTCTTCATAATAAATGTCTATATAAGCCTATTGCCCATTTTTAAATTAGGTTATTTGGGAGGTTGTTTGTTATTATGATTTTTTTTTAGTTATTTATTTATTTATATATTCTGGATTTGATAATAGCCTGTATCACAGATGTGAAATGAGAGTTTATTGTGGTTTTCAGTTACATTTCCCTAACAATTAGCTAAACAAGTCTCTTATTCATTTATAGTAAATGATTTCAGTGTGGATTGCACTGAGGAAAATCCTAGAAAAATCAAGTGAGTGGTGTTTGGGACCCTGGGAGAACACTGTCATGATTCTGAGTGAAAGGAAAACAAATCAAATCAAAACAAAACAAGACAAAACATGGAAGTAACTGGGTTTTGTAACAGCGGTGTGTGGCAGGAAATTCCATACATGGTAATAAAATAATCTTTCCATTTGTAGCACCCTCAGCCTAAAGATTGCTAGCTTGAACATTGGGGAATATAAATTAAAGGTTTTTTAATTTCATAAGGGCTCCTAAGGACACCAAATTTGGGGACAATATTTTGGATGAAAGGAAGCACTAAGAAGAAGCATCTCCTAGTTTGCACCAAACATTTCCTCTATCTGAGGTTCATGATGGACGTTGCCAGCTAAAAAACGAGGTAACTCAAAACATGTAACAGTAACCTCAGCTATGCCTTAGGCATTAGCTTAGGCATTAGTTTTGCCAATTATTATACCTGAACTAGTCTCTCAAACCGACTTTTTCTGACCTATGCCAAGGTTCATCTTTGTTATATATCAAAACACAAGAGATACAGAACTTAAAACTGTGTTTGATTTCCCAGAGAACAGATGCCACTTACATTAGAAGACCTGGGAATCAAGATGACAGACTTCTCAACCATATCAAAAACCATTAGAATACAAGGGAAAATGGTTTTTACACCATACTTTTGTGTCCTTCTAAATGAGCAGAATTTAAAGAGAGGAAAGTATTCAACATCTCACACATTAACATCATACGTACATTTCATTCCTTCCTTTTCTTTTGAGGAAACCTCTGAAAGAGATATTACATTACAATAAAAGTTACCCTAAATATAATATGCATGGGCCGAAGGCAAAAAGAAAATCAAGATGTAATGTTTTCAGTACTTCCTAAGAATTTGTGCCAATATTTTAAAAATGTAGAAATGAATCAAACAAAAGATTGTGCGGTTATAAGGGGAAAATTTAATAAATATACCATCAGAGCAGTGAATGATATTTACATAATCATCTTTAATATGGTTTATCTTTGTTTTCCTACAACTACTAATTCTTGGCCAAAGGTCTTCCTGGTTCTAATAGAAGTGTCTTTTTCCTTACTCATGTGTTTCCAAGTTGAGAAACCATTAGTTTCTGTGAGGTTTGTCCAAATACTTCTGATTTGGGCCAAGTTTTAAGAATCTGTGTCTTAAAAGACAGCATATTTAATTTTTTTTCTTTTTTTTTTTTTTGGGTGCTGGGGATTGAACCCAGGGCCTTGTGCTATGTCCCCAGTCCTAAGTAATCTAATTAATTTATAACTGAAAAGAGTTCCAGTCTCATTCATGAGCCTTTTCATTTTCCTCTCCACATCTATTCCTTTGTTGACTTTCCAATATCATAATGCAAAATATTTAAATGACAGTGATTTACACTTATATTGTGCACCTCTCTTTAGCCATTCTTTCTCTGCCTATGTGGTATCTCTAATTGAACTGAGACATCTAAAGTCTTAAATCACAAAACTCAGTTTTCTTCAGCAAACTAGATCCAGCTGTGTTTTTCCTCATCTCACAATCCTTTTAGTTAGAGTTAACTTCATCTTATTTTTTTTTAATTCCCCCCATATGTTCTATATTCTGTGTTCTTACCCATATAAGGAAATTTTCTTAGTGCTATCTTTAAAATCACACCACTTCTCCCTACCTCTCCTGAACTGCCTAGCCTAAGTGCTTTGTATCTTTTGTTTAGAATACCATCATTGCCTTTGATCTCATCTCCCTATTTGTAAACAAAAAAGCTAAAATTTTCCTAAAATATTTCAAGTCCTATAATGCACAAAACATGAAAATGAATCCCCCTTTTACCTAAGAAAATGTTGAAGTCCTATGCTAGTCTCCAATGTTTTATTAGAATTTTTCAAAATTTAATGCATCTGTAGTCATATATAAACAAAAGACCTAATGAAAAAAATAACATAAAATATTTGAAAACCCATAAGCTTCTAAATTATAATGAGAGAAGAGTAAGAATTTCTGGTGGCCTATGGCACAGTAAAGTTGCTATAGATAATGAAGAACAATATCTTTAAAAATTAGAAAAAAGAATAGTGAATGTTTTTGCATTAGAAATAAAAAATGTTTGAGATATGCCTTCAACCTGATTTAAACATTAAAATTTAAATATGTACAAGAAAATTTAATGCATATGTGAATAACTGAATCTTGTTAAAATAAGAATGTTACTTTAATAGATTTGGAAAAAGATCCAAGAGTCTGCATTATTAATATCTGAGGTCACATCAATGCTGCTAGTTCACATCAATATATGATATACTGCCTCCCTCTACTCCTACCTTTCTGATTGCATCTTCTCATTCAATCTAATTTGTTTTGTCTCCAATCCAACTATGCTGATATCCTTGTTTCTTAAGCAAATATATCTACTCCAGTTCAGACTTTTCTCCCAGGTAACCACCCTCATCTCTGTCAAAAATTTGCTGAAAAGATAACTATCTTTCCCATAAAACCTTACCATGATCAATTATTTAACACTGATAATATCTTTTAAATTTTTGATATTTTCAACACTTTTCATCTCCAATTTTCTTCTAAACTTATAAAACATTACATCATTCAATAATTCACAATGAGCATTTTTATTACCTGAATCCATCCATTAGAAAGTAAGTTACTAGTTTATTTTAAAGCAGCGTATTTTGTTCTACAGAACTAAAATAGTTCTAAAATATAATCACCATTTAGAAGTTATGACACATTTGTTATGTTAAAGTGACTCATAAGTAATTAAAATTATAAAATTTTTGAAGATTTGGTGACTAATTTGTGTAACACATGTGTGCATGCAAGCATCCATACATCCACAAAATACATACTGAGTAATCACTTTGTGCCAGATTCTATACTAGTTGCTTGGGATGTGGTAATAAGCACACTACTTTAGTTGTAGATGGACACAATACTTTTATTTTCATTTATTTATTTTTATATGTTGCTGAGAATCGAACCCAGTGCCTAATACATGCAAGGCAAGTGCTCTACCACTGAGCTACAAGCCCAGTCCAGATTTATTGCATTAAGTTTACCTGATAGCTATGTAAATAATAACTCCTGATGAGGAAAAACAACTCTGGAATTTAATAGAGCCATAAATTGAGAATATAGCTCCATGAATGAGAAGGAGAATCACGTTTGGAATTTTTTATTTGGAGGGCACCAAAATCACAATGAATTTCATTAATTTTGAATTTAAACCCTGCTAATTCATTCACATCATTTAAACAAATTTTATTATTAATAATGATTTATATTTCCACCTAAATAAAATTTTAAACAAGCAGAAAGTGAAAGTGTTTATTTATTTAAATGAGTGAACAAGGCTTCACATCTTGAATACAAATATGGACATTTTTAACATGTACAAATTATTTCAGAAACATCCCTGATATTTGCATTCTGATTAACCTATTTGTTTTCAATGAAAGAATGCTACTTTAAAGAAAAGTTTTTTTGAAATAAAATTTATCACAATATGTAGTTTAATTAATATTGACATACCCATGATGATTTATTAGCTTTGATAAAGTTACCATGGCATGTTACCAAGAGGGGAGAGACTGAGTGAAGAATATATGTGTGTATATATATATATACACTATCTTTGAAGTCTTTTGTAAAATTAAAATTACCGGTAAATAAAAGCATTCATGATAATGACAGTATTTTAAATGCCAAGCTATAAGAAATGTTTAAGTCCAAACCTCTACATCAAGGTGAATTGTGTTGAGCCAGATATACTCAGAGAATTCTTTTTACCTCAGCCTTGACTAAAGCTTGGTATTGTTACCACACAACTATGAGAGTAGGAGTTACAGGTATTTCATGGTTCAGTTATTCTGTTTTAAGAGAAAGTTGGAAATTTTGTTCATTCATTCTTACTTTTCACTAATAAACCAATGACTGAGTAGACAAACATGAATATTTGCTCTATTTGACTACACAACTACATTTTATTCATTCCTTGCTTTTAATGTGGATGTAAGTCCTTCTCTTTGATACTCTACCCATAGATATTTTTTAAACATTTTATATTTTTTAATTTAAAGAAATAGGGCAAATTTATTTCCTTGAATGTTCCTTGTATTAATTGCTTGTATTTTGCAATGTGCATGTTTGGTCTCAGTATTTGATCCACCATTCTTTATTCCAATTCAGGGTTCCCTTCAAAATTGATTTGGTAACTCACCAGGCACAGGTTGAACTTCACACATCTCATTCTACACTTCAAAATAACCTCAGAAAAAATGTATATTTAAAATGAGGAAGCACTACTTATCCACAAAACTTAAAATGACTTTACCACATAAATTGATTTTTCTAGAGTAGGAATTTTTGTTGAAACTAAAATCTGACAAAATTTTGGAATTAAAATAATGCAACATGTACACAATTTAATTACAGTTTATAAACTTATATGAAATAACATTAAAGTTACTGTGTCTGAATTAAAATCTACATACTGCAATTACTTCCTGTAAAATCCCATGGAAAGTTTAGTGGACATACATGCTAAAAGAAATGAAAAATCCAACACTGCGCTTATTTCCCAATTGCATTCTACAACTAGGAAAATGGTAAGAATTTGAAAGCCGAAAAGTTTTCAGTGAAAATTCTACTTAGAAATGAAATATTTTCAAATGAAAACTATTTTTATTTTTAGGAGCAAAGAGAATTTCTTTCATAAACTTAGTTCTAAAGAAATTAGAACACATAAAATTCTAGTTGAATCAAAAGGATTTGTATATGTAATTCTAGTTGCCTAAGTGTTTCACAAATAAAAAAAAATAGATCATACTAGTTGAGAGAATTGTTTTATGTTCCCTAAAAATGACATTTTACAATGATTTTTTTCATTCTTTTTTATTTTGGAAACTGTAAAAAGAGTATCTGTTTTGCGAGATCATTATTTTCTCTTCATTAAGTACCCAATGAGGTATACAGAACACACAAAGCACTATGGTAATGAATATGTCATGTAGCTTCTCCAACCAAAAAAAAATCCAGTTACATCTGTGCTACATGTTTCTCACTTGACATTAAATGCCAAGTTGATATATGTTCCATATCTGAATAGTTCAAGATGTTGATACTTGATTTGTTCATAATTTATTTTGAAATTAGTTAGATGTCATATTGGAGTTTGAGAAGATCAGTAGGGTGTCAGCTAAACTTTGAAGAAGAACATAATAAGAAGACAGGTCTCCATTGTACCCTGAAACTAGGACTAGGAGACAGTGAGCAGGTACAATTCACAGGTACTCAATTAACAAGTTATACTGAATTGAAATCTACTAAAAGGAAATTTTACAAAAAACTTTCCTGTTAAGTAACATTACAGTCAAGGAAGAGCTGATGTTTTTTTCTGGGTGAAGTCAGCAATTAGAAGTAGAAACCTGAATAGTAATAAGGATGCAAAAAAAGTAACTGTCAACTAACCTCACATGAATTAAAATGAATAAATACAGCCACTCTGAGGGCAAAGGAAAGCAGCTGAAATGTTCATGAATATAAACAACTGTATTTTCATATATAAACTTAAATTTTACCTTTTAAAAAATGACTCAAAGTTGATGAGAATAATTCTATTTATATAGACCTCTTGAACTTTGTAATAAATATTAACATAACCCAAATTTTATAAAATAAGGATTTCTCCACTATTTGAAAATACATATGTGCTTTGAAACATGGCTTCAGATCGTCAGCAATCTGTTCATGTATGTAGGTCGCCAGAAAAAGAAGCCTTCTATGTAAGTACACCACCAAATAAAAGATACCATTTCACAATATTTTTAAATGCACAGATTACCTCAAATAAAAGGAAGATATATTCTGAAGCATCAAAAATGAAGCTGAGTGGAAGAGAGACCTGAAACTAGAAGGGCTACCATGCAACTGTTTTTCTATCAGTTATAGAAATTCTAATGAAAATATCACTTGGACACTCAGAATTTTGCACAGAATCTTTTTTTTTAATTTTTTTTTTAAGAGACAGGGTCTCACTGATTTGCCTAACACCTCGTTTTTGCTGAGGCTGGTTTTGAACTCTTGATCCTCCTGTCTCAGCCTCCCGAGTCTCTGGAATTACAGGTGTGCACCACCGAATCCGGTTTGCACAGAATCTTGATCATTAAGATTGCAGTTCAGTGACTTCAGTGGGGAGAGAAGAATCGAGTTGGGGAGCTGAAGTTGGTACTATCACATTAGGCCAGGAGCATCAAAATTATTGGAAATAAATAAAAGGGTAGACTATAAGAAACACAGAGACATACACAACCGACTGCTGGTAATAAAAATTCATCTGGTTTTGCCATGAACCCGGTCCTTGATAGACATGGAGGTTGAGTAAATACTTATTTGGAAATTAATAACCATTCACATATTTTCATAAAAGTGCCAAATACAGAAATTAGTTAAGTGGGCCTGATTACCTCTGTTTTAATGTTCCAGGGCAACCGTCAGAAACAACAGAATGTCTTCTGTATAGTAATGTGCCCAAAACTCAGGCCTTGCATTATTTCTAGCAAATAGACAAGCACAATACAATATAAGATCTCTTTATAACAATCATAACATATGCAAGAAAACTAGTAATTATTAGATTCTGCTGAAATAGACCAACAAATCCAAAAAACAAACCAAAAACTAATATTTTTAAGCATCTACAACTTCAGAAATTTCAATAATCAAAATCCATGCTTAGAGTGTTTAAAACATTTTTAAAAAATCAAAAGAAACAACAAAAAACATAGGTAAAGTTTACAAAATACCTGGCTAACTTGAAAAAGAAATGAAAACCAGATAAATTAGAAATGTGCTCATTAGGAACTGGGTGTGGTTACCTGTAATTCCAGCAGCTCCAGAGGCTACAACAGGAAATTGTGAGTTCAAAGTCAGCCTCAGCAAATGTGAGACACTAAGCAACTCAGTGAGACATTGTCTTTAAATAAAATACAAAATAGGGCTGGGGTGTGACTCAGTGGTCCATTGCCCCAGAGTTCAATCCCCAGTACAACCCTCCAAAAATAAAAAGATGCTCATTGAATGAAAAACTGCATAGAAACAGCTGATTAAATAAAGTGAAAAAAGATAGAGTAGTATGGAATGTTGAGCTGAATAAATTCCCATACACTCAGAACAGAGATGGAGCAGAATAAAACATAATAAAATGTTTGGAAATAGGATAATCTAAGTTCTCAAATAAAACATTTCAGCATATATCTTGGGTTTCAGAAAGAAAGTTTTACAAGAATGGGGGAGGAAACAATATTCATAAAAATGATGTTGTTTAATTTGCATTTCTCTAATTACTACAGATGTTGAACATTTTTTCATATATTTATTTTCATATATTTCATTTATTTATTTTGAACTCTTGATCCTCCTGTCTCAGCCTCCCGAGTCTCTGGAATTACAGGTGTGCACCACCGAATCCGGTTTGCACAGAATCTTGATCATTAAGATTGCAGTTCAGTGACCTCAGTGGGGAGAGAAGAATCGAGTTGGGGAGCTGAAGTTGGTACTATCACATTAGTACCATCTCTTCTGTAAAGTGTCTGTCCAGTTCCTTGACCCATTTATTGATTGGGTTCTTTGTATTTTTGGTGTAAAGTTTTGTAAGTTCTTTATAAATTTTGGAGATAAGCTTTTACATTACTGGTGGAGTTACAAACTGGTGCAGCCACTCTGGAAAGCAGTATGAAGAATCCTCAGAAAACTTGGAATGGACCCACCTTTTGACCCAGTTATTCCACTCCTCAGTTTATACCCAAAGGACTTAAAATCAGCATACTACAGTAACACAGCCACATCAATGTTTATAGCAGCTCAGTTCACAATAGTTAGATTGTGGAACCATCCTAGGTGCCCTTCAACAGATGAATGGATAAAGAAACTGTGGTATGTATACACAGTGGAATATTCTTCAGCCATAAAGAATAATAATATTATGGCATTTGCAAATAAATGGATGGAACTGAAGAATATCATGCTAAATGAAATAATCCAATCCCAAAAAACCAAAGGCCAAATGATTTCCCTGATAAGTGGAAATGATATATAATGGGGGTGGGGGTGTGGAGAGTGAGAGAAGAATGAGGGAACTTTAGATTATGTAGAAGGAAATGAAAGGGAGTGGGGTATGAAAAATGGTGGAATGAGACAGACATCATTATCCTATATACACATATGATTACACAAATGATATGAATCTACATCATGTACAACCATAGAAACAAAATGATGTACCCCATTTGTGTACAATGAATCGAAATGCAGTCTGTAAAAAATTAAAAAATAAATAAATAATTAAAAAAATAATGTTGTAACATTGTCCAGAATTAATTCAAGATGTGATTCCTTAGATGTGGAAATCACGCTGACTCCACAGCAAAAATAAAAAGTAACAATATCTACAAAGAAATGACCACTCCAAACTAGTAAAGATGGAAGCCAGAAGAGAGTAAAATATTAAATTCAGATTGCTCAGTGAAAACAAATATCAAACTTTATTACACAGTTAAAATGAAATCATTATTAAGATAAATCTTTTTTGAGAAATTAATGAGAGTCGTGGACCTCTTTCTCCAAAAAATTTACAACTACAAATTAACTTTCAACTTTTAAGTTTCTCACAGTAGCAAAAACCTGTTATCTGATGTAAATAATCAAAATTTCACCCCCGAAGCAAGGTCCATCAAAGAGATGTGTACTTGGGCAAACTTCTTGAGACCCTTTATAGTAATGCTATTATTAAGTTACCCTAATTCTCAAAGCTTTGTCTGATATCAAACACAATGAAAATAAGCAACCATGAAATTATTTTCCTCCTAATTGTGATCTCTTAGAAAATACCAAGTAAAGACAACATACATACATAAATACATCCCTACAATATTTGTCATGCATGTTCTCTAAATAAAAATAACTTGCGTTCAATTTGTTCAATTCTTAATTGAATAAAGGATTTAAATTGTAGAAAACAGTAGAACAGGCTTTAGAATCAGACTTCTTGCCTTGGTTTCATCTTCAATGTCACTATTATTTGTCTACATAACCTGTGGAGAAATTTCTAAACATCATAGTCTCATTTTTTTTTCTAATTTTATTATTTTTTTTATTTAGCTTTTAATTTTTTACAAAATGCATTTTGATTCATTGTACCCAAATGGGGTACATCGTTTAATATAGATTACACTCAATTTTGTAGTCAAGATCTATTATTTTAATCTACTTTTAATGCTTAACACTGTGGCAAAATATAATAAATATTTACAGAATGTTAGTAATAATTAACAATGCTAATAGCCTGATCATTGTTATTTTGCCTCAGCAAGGAAGAACATGGGAATTTTAGAAGATTATCAATATACTATGCATGGAGTGAAAACCTTTAAGAATAATTTCACTCTCAAGACATATTGGTGGACCCTAGGAGCTGAGAGCAGCCCTGGTAAGAACGTGAACCTCAGTTTCACAGCAACAAGAAACTAAATCTAAGCAATAAGGAAGAGATCTTGGAAGTATTTTTCAAAAGAAACTCCAAAAATTAACACATTCTAGCCAATATCTTCATTTTTATCATGTAAAATCTGATGAAAAACCTACTCAAATAATTGTAAACTAAAAAATAGGTATTGTTTTTAAGAAAGCAATTGAAAAAAAAGTAATTTACATCAGAACATAACACCTGGGGAATGAATCTCATGTGTTAAATGAGAAATTCGCTTGCTTATTAATATGTGCCCATTTTGGTTTTTTTGGATCAGCTAAATGAATGGTTTGGAAAATATTCATAAAAATTTGTTTCTGTTTTTTTAAATTTGTTCCAATTAGTTATACATGACACCACAATGCATTTCAACTCAGAGTACACAAATGGAGCATAACTTTTCATTTCTCTGTTGCACACGATGCAGTCACAGCATTTGTGCAATCTTACATGTATATAGGATGATAACATCCATCTCATATCTCCTGTCCTCCCCTCGCTCCCCTCTGCCCTATCTAAAGTTCCTCCATTCTTCCCTTGCCCTTCCCCACCCCATTGTGAGTCTGCAACCACATATCAGAGAAAACATGTGTCCTTTGGTTTTTTGGGGTTGACTTATTTCATTAAGCATATTTCTAACTCAATCCATTTACCTGCAAATGCCATAATTTCATTCTTCTTTAAGGCTAAATAATATTTCATTGTGTATATACTATTGTATCTGCTACTATAGTATGTAATACACAGAGCAGTTGATAATAGAAGGAGTATATATCAGGAATGCCTAAGTAAGCAGGTGATATGATAAATTATGCACTAGTGAAGGTAATACATAAGACTTCTCTCACGTATGGAGTAAAGAGTAGCTCATTTATTAAGTGGTACACAATTTTATCACATTAGCTTTGAAATAGGAGAGCTGAAGGAAAGGGCCCTGAAATAAGAAGTTGTGAATCAGCAGTTCTGTTATTTGGGTCATATGATGGATTTGGTGAGACTGCTGCTCTTTGATATATTAGAAGTGGGAAGAAATATGTGACATTTGTACAATTCTCAATGAGAGAATTACAATGTAGCTCCTTATTTTCATGGTCAAAGGTAATGCCATATGTGGTGCAGGACTGTAGGCTGAAAAAAAAAACAAACAAATGAATTCTTGGTATGCTACTGAGCATTTGTAAGGAAGGAATGACTTCACCAAGGGATCATGATTGGACAATGTAGCAATGTGATCATAACTATCCATCACAATCTGGCTCCTGACCAACTAAATCAAAATGCCTTGCTGCTCAATAACAACCTATCAAATGAATGGTACATCTACGATGGATAATGTTCTCTCTATAGTTCTGCATGCAGTTGGGTGAGGATTTCTAGAGCCTGCAACTCAGCTTAACTATTTCATTTGCTCACTTCAACTTCCTCCCCACTCTTTTCATAAATATTGACCCCTAATATACACATTGAATCTTACTCTTCAAGTTTATTTTTGTAGACACATTTTTGAAAGAGAATGCATTATTAATTCACCTCATGAAAACTCAATCAGGTACTAAAATAATATTTTCTATCCTCCCATCTCCACTAAATTCCAATATTCCCTCCACACTAATATAATTTTGACACTTGAAATATTGAGATTAGCAGGGCATCCTGATTCTACTCATGGAGTTCATATGCTAACAGTGAAGCTAGATCAGAAAATTCTAATAGGTGCAATATTGAAGAGACATGACATGAAAATAAATATATAATGTGCAATATAATGTAAGAAATATGGTATTGCTTTCCTGTCACTCAACCTAGAGGAAGAGGGAATTTTTGTGTAAGAGTATTTCCAAGAAGGAATGGAAGTAAAAACACATTGTGGGTAGCTCTGAATAAAACAGCAATTCTGTGCAGCGTTGAATGGCCATAGGCCTGCCTGATGAGATATTCATGAGGACGATTAAATTGTCTCTTTAAAAGACTTACTGACTCAATGAAATCACAGTCACTCAATGAAAATATGTATGCTTGAGAGAGAAAGTTTAAGTCAAAACTATGTTACACATTCTAACAATCAAATCATTGCTGTCAATTTATAGTAAACATAATTATGAATATTTACATCACATTTCATATTTGTATGAGCATAAATAATTTATTATTCCGATGCATATATTTACTATACATTTAAAGAGATGATACATCCTTTTATTGAAGGAAGAGTAATACCACACATCCTTCAATGTTAGGAATGGTTCAAATGAGCTAGTTACCAAGTTTGTGTCCTATCCATAAAATTTGTGTTCCCTTTGGGTCATATATTTATATCTATGCCTAATATCCAAATAGGAGAACTCTAACAAAAAACCCTTAAAAACATGGTTCTCTTAAAAACATGGGGTTTTATATATAAAATGAGATCACAATGCTATTACAACATGTAAATTTGGCATTAAATAAATAAATAAAATTGCAAAAGTACACTTAATCCAACTTAGGTAGAAAGCATCTGCTCAGCAGTAGGAAGCTATATAGGAAATTGAATGGATGTGACAGAAGATATGAGTGCTAAGTTATATATTTTAAGTTTGTGGCCTGCAGGACTCAAATGAATTATTTTTATACTTAGAGACAACCATAAACCTAAAATATCTGTCAAAGATATTGGTAAATAATGAAATGACAGAGTCCAAAAACAAGGCTTAACGCAGTAATTGGATTAAAGATGTTTGAGCTACACTGAGTTGAGATTATGCAATGGTTTGAGTATATTGTTTTTATGATCTTAACATGGTTTAAGTTACTTGATAATATATCAATGAAAGAAGGGCTGATCATGGAAACAGAAAAAAGAAGAAAAGAAAAGAAAAAATGAAAAGAAAAGTATCAATGCAAACATGTTCCTGAAATGAAAGTTAAAAAGCCCAAGGGCCAGAGTTTTAAGGTCTCATTGGGGAGCTTTAAGCAGTCTTAATCTTAGACAGTTAAACATCCTATTCCTGTAATTTCCATTGCTCATGTTCTAGATGCATCAAGCAAGTTTTGACTCATCTTCTATTTCCTACATATCACAGGAAAAGGAAATGAATGTACTTATACATTTTTGGTATAATGATTTCTCATTACAAATTAGCAAATAGGCTTTGTTATTATCTATATCAGTCTCATAAACACAGAAATCTGTTTTCCACAGATAGTTACCTGGGGTTCAAAGTCATGTTTTGAACTTGGTGATATTGGCTAGACTAAAAGCATATAAATTCTCCATGATGTTGCCACTTCATAAGAAGTTCTGTGAATTCACCTTCTATCCAACAATGTTTAATTCCTAGAATATTCAGAGTTAATGTTCCCTTTCTTCATGGTTGTGTTGAGAGCTCTACTAAGTAATTTATTTTCACTTTCTGTCACTCACCTAACATCTGCTATGTTTTCTCTCCTTGAAAAATTAAAAATATTTTTAAAATATATTATTCTTGAATCCAAGTTAATATTTTTTTTCTTTTACTAAAGTCCTTGATTCCACTCACACCTTCCATTTTGTGCATAATACTATTATTGTATTTTTACAAGTCTTCTCTCCTGAGACACATTGGGCATGCCAAAACTTTCATCATTAAAAAAAAAATCATAAGTACTCACCTGTTTGGGGGTATTATTTGAAGAGTGTGGTAAATGAGTGATGATTGATTCATTAATATTTCTCATATTTTTTCAAAAACCCTAAAGTCAACACTGGTGGCCCTTGAGCAATTACATTTACTCCTCTCTATGTTCACTAACATTGTTCCCTCTATTCTTCTCAGAAGGTCTCAGGCCTATACTGAAACCCTACACCACTCAAGTTAGAGTCAAGCCAGAGTTCTCAGAGGAAGGACACTTTGGAGCACTAATTTCCTCACCATTTTATGCTATTCTTTTGGATGATTCACGTACTTCTGTGTCCTAACCAACAGAATGCAACACTGGGAATTTCTTATAATTTCTTAGTACAGTTTTTTCTAATAATGAGCAGACAGATCACATTTTCATAACATGATGAAATTCTACATAATTGAATAAATGTTATATAAATTATTTTGACATTTCAGAACCAGCTAATTCTATCATTCAAAAATGTTATGAGTTGTCCTAAAAATTTTAATTTTATAAAATTTTCAAAACATTTTTGAAATAATTTTTTGTAGATGAATTTTTGTAGATGACTTCATGAATGTATGCATAAGTTACCTATATTTCATATTATGACTTTACATCTAGTTATGGAAAAATCATTGGTAATAAAAAGCACATATTTTGGAATATTCACTCATTAAATCTCACATGTTAGCAATTGTCTTTCCACAGGTCAAGTTTTAAAAAAGATAATTTTCCCAAGAATAAAACTTTGGTGATTTTATTAAACCCTTCCATCTTTAGTAATGGAGGGCTGGGGGTGTAGCTCAGAGGTGGATCACGTGCCTAGCATATGCTAGGACCTGGGTTTCATACATAGTACTTCAAAGAAAAAGAGGAAACATAAATAAATTATGAAAACCTTTCCACTCCACCTTATTAACTCTGTTATTTCCACTCTGTCATTCTTAAGGAGAACATGTCACTGAAGTGTTCTCCCAGCCCCACTGCATTGTAATAAAAAAATGTTGGTGGAAAATAAAAGGTCAATCACATGAATATATGGAATATCAGCATGAATTAAAGAACACACTTTGAAATCATTGACTCACTTTGAACTCCATGGGAGCGTACTATTTTCCAGGTTTCTGATGCCACTTCCTTGACATCCACTTGATAGTGATGAATAGGCACACCTCCATGGGAGTCCGGCTTGCTGAAAGAAAGTTTGGCTGTGGTCTGTGACAGCTCTATAATCTTCACTCCATAGGGACTGGATGGCACGTCTGTGAAGGAACGCAAAGTACACATAACCTAGGTAACGTAGATGGCCTTTATTAAGACTCACAGTGTCATGAGAATTACAAATAAAGGAAAATTGCTGCATATGTGTGTTTAAATTACAAAGTCTACTTACGCACCCCAATAGGCTCTTCAAATAGCAAGAAAAGTACACAAGTCCATTTGTATTACCACAGTGAATAACAATAAAACAGTCAGCAAATTAACTAAAATATACACTTATTGAGAAAATATTTTATTTCCACATTTTTATATAATAATAACATTTTCTGATGTCAAGGAAAACAAGGTTGTGTGTTACTGTATGTGTATGTGTAGGTTTGAGAGACAAAGAGAGACATATCTGAGAGAAAAGGGAATAAGTAAAATGTAAAAATAAGTAAATTTATAATTTGATCATTACCATAAATTTTGTGAAATGTGTTTTAATTTTAGAGAATATGTTAGTTTTATATGTTTTATTGGTGCATTATAGTTGTACCTATGGTGGGATTTGTTGTGTACTCATACATGTACACAATATAACAATAGAATTTGGCCAATATCATTCCCTGGTATTACCACTTTTCCTCCTTTTCTCCCTCCCCTTGGTCCCTTTCTTATTCTCTACTGATAGCCCTTCCATTTTCATGAGATCACCATTACCTTTCTTTTTCTTTTTCCTCTCTGGTTTCCATGTGAGAGAAAACATGACCTTTGACTTCCTGAGTTACAGATTATTAGTTTTAACATCATTTATATTGACTTAATTAAAACTTAATTAAAGGAAACCTTTAGTTGAGTTATTGAGGTATTGTTTTTTTGTTCTTTGGGTTCTTTTTTGGTACCAGGAATTGAACTACCAAGTCACATCTTGGTAGTTTTTAATATTTTATTTAGAGACAGGGTCTCCCTGAGTTGCTTGGAGCCTATCTACATTGTTGAGGTTGGCTTTGAACTTGAGATCCACCCAGCCTCAGTCTCCTGAGCTGAGTGGTGCAGGTGTACGCCACCACTCCCAAGTTGTTACTGAGTTCTTAATCCCTTTTTAAAAATTCTATATAATCTTTCTTGGGTGTATTATTTTATTAATTACATTATTTCACATTCAATAAAATAAGTAGGTGGATACTTATTTTAGTTGCTAATGTACAAAACTTCCTTGGAAAGAGTTCTCTCAAAGGCAAAACAAGTAAAAGAAAATGAGAAAGAAAATAAAAGTCTCAATAAGGACATTACTGAAAGTTATGCTCTAGAAACCTCAAAATTTAGAGTAACTTAGAGTAACTTCAAACATTAAAGGGCTTTCTCTCTTTCTCAATCCTTTTGCCTCTTTTCTATATTATGATTGAAATAAACATTGGAAAAAGGAACAATATAGATATTTTCTGAGAGAGACAGTACATGCATACATTTGGTAAATGTACATTTCTATCCTAATATCAATTAGGTATTCATGGAAAACATGCTAAGGTGGCCAAAAGTCAAATGTGTCATGATTGCAAGAGTTTGAAAGTACACACCAGAGCACATACAATTATGCCTTATCATGGTTCTAGGCAGAAGCCAGGAGTGCAAGATTGTGGCCTTTTGGACCTGAATTTTGCAAATAAGTACAACATTACAGCTTATCTCTAATTAGTAAATGAAAATTACTTAGAGATGCTGTGAAGTACATTGTGTCATAACTACATCATTCAAATATAAACGTGTCAAATGATGATGTCTCCAATGCTATTACAATTTTGTCTAGAAATACAAAATTCAAATCATCTAGATCATAATGTATTAGGCTGGCATACATAAATATTTTCTCAGGTTTTATGTTCTTTAATCTCTAGGTTAATCTGCTAATCTTTGCATCTTTAGCTTTGATCCAAAACAGAGAAGAAAAATCAAACAAACATGGACTGCTCCTGGAAATGAACAATACTTCAAACCACAATGAGGATAACTTTCTTATGTCCACTAGGTCTAAATTGGACATCATAGCAATTAGCATAACCTTCTGTTCGGAGACATGTATCACAAGTGAAGGTAGTATATATATATATATATATATATATATATACACTGGGGGATGTCGGGGGAAATGCTTTCCTCCTGAATTCTGACATTTGGCGGCATACCACGATCCTTTGTATGCACCACTTAAGAAGAGGTGCACCCTGATGTGGTGCAACTGGAGAAAAATAAAAACCTCCACATTTTAAAAGCACAAAGTGAGCATCACTCAACATAGACCATTGGCTTTCCTTTTCTAGTTGTGAAGTCTATTTTCAGACCTGTTGAATCTTCAACTCGATTTTTTAAGTGTACACTATCTCCTTTGTGCTCCCCTATTATCAGATTAAAAATTAAATAATTCTTATGACATGCAGATGTAGTTTCTTTTTACTTTTTCTTTTTACATT
Organism: Sciurus carolinensis; assembly: GCF_902686445.1. Taxonomy (NCBI): domain Eukaryota; kingdom Metazoa; phylum Chordata; class Mammalia; order Rodentia; family Sciuridae; genus Sciurus; species Sciurus carolinensis. The sequence continues at coordinate 119,325,502 of NC_062221.1, read as the reverse complement.
CTGAGTATATATGTCCTATTACACATTGACTAATGAATTATGTTTCTTCCAGAAAGTGACAAATCTTATATATATATATATATATATATATATATATATATACATAGATTTATATAGACATCTACATATATATAACACTGAGCAAAATAAACTAAGTCCTCAGAAAACATTTGATAAATGTTTCAAAATTAAAAATAGTATACAAACTATGTGAGGCACTACATTTGTTACTCAGCTAGATTGAACCATTTCAATTGAGTTCATACTTCAAGACCTCATGTTTTACATGATAAGTGCATAAAATTTGTCTGTAAACTATAAAAGTAAAGAAAAAAATACACAGATACAGAATGTGTCCAAGTAAACAATTTCTGATGTACCTGGAAACAACATTTCTAATTTTTATCTTCACTCAATTATTTGCTGATCATCCCTATCCTATCTGAGACACCTAAAAATTTTTACCACATTATTTTAATAATTTCTGCATTATAATTCTTGTATCTATCTTGTCCTTATTTCAACCATTAACTCCCAAACTTTGGACCCACCTGTTTCTGTCTATAATGACATTAACTTCCTTTTCTATTGGATTTAATACAAAATTTCAATATACTTGGCATGTGAATTCAATATCAGTCTTTCCAAAGAATCATGCCAATTCCTTCCTGGAAGAGGGCATTCAAGAATTTCATTGTCTTTATAATATCAATCTTAGCCTTTTCTATCTTCCTCTCAACCTAGATCATCTAACACACTGAGTATATGAAATCTAACACACTGAGTATATGAAAACAGAAGACTATTGTGGAAAAGGCTATCAACACAGTCTAGTATTTCAAATGGAGCTTATGGATGTTCAAAACCACACCCAGTACTCCCCTCATTGTTAGCATATATTTTTAAACTACTTACTAGTATCTTTCATCTCAATAGTTAATGAATGCCACTCCACTGAATGAATGATCACCCTTTATTTTCAACTCTACTGGTGTTGGTATAGCACTGAACTAAGAGATTAGATAGGGGATCAGAATATATAGATCCAAAAATGTGGTCTTTCCAGCTTCTCAATGGCAATCTTTGACTAATTCTTTAATCTTGTCATATACTAGCATTGTTCTTTTTAAAATAGAAGTTTGAATAATATACATTACTAGGGTTGGGGGGGTGTCAAGTAACACAGAACACTTAAAACAGAAACTGGAACACACTAAACATTTGATAAATATCACTCACTGTAATTTCTGCTCTCTCTCCTAGTAACTATCTGTCTTCTATTACATCCTTCTCATCAATTTACACCCATCAACCTTTCCATGAAATTATAGGCAATGGTTACAATACCAAGGTTCGTCACAGAATTTTTTTTTGTGGTGTGTGTGTGTAATAGCAGAGAGCTGGTGTCATGATTTAGATTTCAGGAAAAAAACAATCTCTGAAGGTGCTGTGGGACCAGGGCACATGACACGTATTGTGTATTTGTTTCCTAATGAGCAAAAGAGCAACAATAATACAAATATTAAAGTTGTGAGAATAAGTTAATGGATATAAATCATTCTGCATTCCAAATATCATAATCTCTCACCTCTTAAAAAAGTTGTCTATATATAAATAATATTGGCAAACATTTTGATATTTGGTGTCATATTGATTGAAGTATAAATGTGACAATATGAAAAATATGCCTTGGAGATAATGTAACTTAATAAGATATAGAGAAAAAGTCAGGGACATTGTTCCTCATACTGATAAAATAAAGGAATTCAACAAAGAGAAACTAATAGGTTAAATGGACATAAATGCAGGGCAATAATGTCTGGAAACAGATTCAAAAGAGCACATTGAATATATGTTCCCCTCGTCCACAAGAAAGCATCTCAAAATGATGATACCCAAAATAAGTCAAAATCTTAAAACGATATATTTGAATATGCTACCAGTATGGATAAAGACACAGGCAGCAAAGGGCTGCAGAGGAAAACTGGATAAGAACATTTTTAAAATGACACTTCTGTTTTGCTCATGACTACTTCTTTGGTTCTACTTACAGCCTTTTGTACTTTTATATGAATTTTAGAATTTTTTTCTATCATGTGAGGTGCATCCTTGATATTTTATTTTGACAGATTATAATGCATCTGTACAATATGTTAGGTATTATGAATATTTTAAAGGTATTATTTCTTTCAGTTCATGAACAGGGAATAACTTTCCACTTATTTGTGTCTTCTTCAATGCCTTTCATCAACGTTTCACACTTTATATGATAACAGATATTTAAACTTCTTGGTTAAATGATTACTAGGAAAGTCATTTTATATTTGTAGCTATTATAGATAGGACTGCTATCTTGATTAGTTTTTTAGATATCTACCATTTTTATATAGAAATGGTATTCAATTTTGTATGTTGATTTTGTGTCAAGTAACTTTGCTGAATTCATTTATTATCTCTGGGAATGTTTTGCTAGAACCTTCATAGTTATCTGCACATAAGATCATGCCACCTACGAAGAAGAACAGTTTGACTCCCGCTTTTCAAATTTGGAAATTTTCTTTATTTTTAATGTTTCCTAATTGCTTGACTTAGAGTTTCAACATTATGTTGAAGAAAAGCAGTGGAAGGGGCATGCTTGTCTTATTTTAGAGGAAAAAACTTTCAACTGATTCCCATTCAATGAGATGTTAGTTTTGGGTTTGCTATAGATAGTCTTTCCTGTGTTGAAAGACTTTACATAAAAGTCATAAATAAAGTATTACCTGACTTCAAAATATAATACAAAACTCTGATGTCCAAAACCACATGGCAATGGCTGAAAAGATGTACCAGTGGAACAGCAAAAATAAATTTACACATTAGACTCTTCTCTCTCACCAAATACAAAAAGCAACTCAAAATAGATTAAAGAGTTAAATGTAATACTTGAAACTTGGAAACTAATATAATAAAAAAGGGGAGATGTTTCACAATATTGTATTAGGCAAAGACTTTTTTTTTTAAATAAGAACTCAAAACATAGGAAGCAAAAGCAAAATAGATGGGTGATACTATGTAAAAGTTAAAAGCTTCTGTACATCAAGGAAATAATCATAAAAGGGAAGACACAATGAACAAAGTGTGAAAAAATTTTAAATTAATACATCATATGAAATTAATATGGAGGATACATAAGAAACTCCAGAAACTCAACAGCAAACAAACAAACAAAAAAATTAAAATACCAGATTAAAAACTGGACAAAATACACAACTAGATGTATTAGAAAAGATGACATACGATTAGCCAATGGGCATATGGAAATATGGTCAATGTCAATAATTATCATAGGAATGCAAATCAAGACCACAATGGGCCAGAACATCACTAATACAAAGAACAAACATAACAAGGAATGCAAATTAGTACAACCATTATGGAAAACATTATAGCAGTTCCCCCAAAAGATTAAAAAATAGGATTACCAAATGATCCAGTAATATCACTACCGAGTATATGTCTGAAAGAAATTAAATGAATTTCTGCAAGAGACATCTGCTCTCTCATATTTATTGCAGGACTTGTCATAATAGCCATAATAAGGAATCAATCTAACTGTCCATCAACAGATGAATGATTAAGGAAACACGGCACATTTGCACAATGGAATACACTTCAGTCACAAAAACTAATGAAGCTGTACCATGTGTCACAGCATGAATGAAACTGGCAGATCCATATTAAATAATCCAGGCACAGAAAGATAATAACGTATGATCTCAATCATATGTGAAACCTAAAGCTGTTGACCTCAAAGAAGCAGAGTGTTTGATGGCATTTTCCAGAAACTTGGGTGGTTAGGGAGGAGAAAGGGATAGGGAAATGTTGATCAAAGGATATATAATTACAGACAGATGGAAGAAGTAAATTTCAGGATTTATATAGTACAGCAAAGTGAGTTCAGTTATGATGTATTCTTGAAAAATATAATGAGGGGTTGGGATGTAGCAAAGTGATTGAGACCTTGCCTTGCAGAAGAGCAAGATCCTGAGTTTAATCCCTAGCACTGATAAAAAAGAGTGTGGATATTATGTGCTGTCAAATCAAAAATGATAAATATGTGAGGTAATGCATGCATTTGTTAGGTATGATTAAACATCCCATTGACTATATATCCAAATATTATATATTGCTATTTATGTATATACATATATATAGTATACATATATATAAATCAAACATCACTGCACACAATAAAAGCACACACATTATTTCTCAATTAAAATAAATACATAAAAATAACACTTTTAAAATGAAGGTAAATCCTGAAATTTGAAAACAACATTTCCTAGACTTCAGAATCTATTTTAACTACAAAATGGTGGAGATTTAGAAAGCAGAAAGATTAGTTGTGCTTGTATGTGTGCATGCATTTGTGTGAGTGTGTTATAGCTCTTCCTCCACTACTTTCTCAATTCTCAGCAAATAAGTGGATCTTAACATCCAAAGTGAAAATAGTTGACATGAAGCAAGATCACTCAAACTGAACCCCACTACCTCTTCCAATTTTGTTGAGATATAACTGACAAATAAAATTTTATATTATATATATCGAAAATGCCTACTTTTATTTTTCACATGAAAATTTGATTTTTACTGTGAAATAATCAACATAATCAAGCTAGTCAACATAGCCATCACTTATAGTTTTGTTTTACATGTGTGCGTTTGTGTGTGATAACAACATCTAAAATCTACACTCTTTGCCAATTTCACTTAAAAAATACAATATGATTTAAAAAAGACATAGAGCTGAGCATCAGATCCCCAGAATTTATTAATCTTGCATTCCTGAAATTTTCTACTCTTGGACCATCATATATCCATATCCTTCTCCAGCTCCTGGCTACCACTACTCTAATCCCTGTTACTCTGAGATCAACTTTTTAGAATTCCATATATATCTGAGATCATGCCACATTTTTTTTTTCTGGGTCTGGCTTATTTCACTTAGCATAATGTTGTTCAGGTTCATGCATATTGTCATAAGTGATAGAATTTATTTTTTAAAGCTGAATTTTATAAACACATACACACATACATACATCTGCTTATAAATATGTTGTTTATCCATTCATCTGACTTTGAAGTTACTTGAGAAGATTTTAAGTTGAATAGATTCTTCCTAATCTCTGCCCGTTTTTACTTCTGGGAACATGATTTCCTAGAATACCGGGAAGCAGGTACTGAAGGTATGGAAGTGGGACAGTAAGTCGTCTCTTTCTCCACAAATATGGCCATAGTATTGATCAAGACATCTGAAGTGTTTGGTGTTTGTAAAGCTTTTTATCAAAAATAATTGTTTAAGGGAATCATCTCCCGGAGGTATTTTCAACCTTATGGCAGATATTTTCTATTAACCCTCCACATCAATTTTTATAATTTATACAACTTCCCTTTCCATTTCAGGAGTGAAAGGCTAAGATGTTAATGACCCAGACTCTGTCTTTGTAGTTCATGCATATAGGCACTTAGTATGATTGCCACATGTATACAGTTTAGGATACTAGAGGAATGTGGATGCCATTTCCATTTTCTCAGGTGGTGCAAGTGACAAGAGCACCTGCAGAAGAGAATAAGGACTGGGGTCCCCACTCCATGTTTATTCACAAGTTCCTGGTATGGGTGGGCGTGACATCAGCAGAGGGTTGCTTGGCAGCAAGGATTGCCAACCACTAGGTAGAGTTGCAGATTTGACCTCTTGACCTTGTTTGTACTATGTTCTGACCTAAATAACTAGAAGATTCATAAATGCCTGTTGTCTTCCCTATTTTCTGCCTTTCCAGTGATTTTGTAACCAACTAATTCTATTAAAATATATTATTTTCTGCTTTCCTTATTCTTCAATCTAACAAAAATCCAAAACATTTGTGTTGACCCAGAAAGAATTGAATTTTCTAGATCCAATAAGACTGTATCACACAATATGTCACTACCAACTATTTGTGTTTCAAGAAGTCTATACTAATTTGGGTTCCATCTGCTTCTGTTCTGAGTGACCACTTTGGTTCCAATCAGATTTATATATTTCACCCATTTCAAAAGTTCTATGCTCTGAATATTGACACCCCTCAAAATTTATATGCTAATATTTAATCACCAAGGTGATATTTTCAGCAAGTGGGGTCTTTTGGAATGTGAGTAAAGGCCTCATGAGTGGCATCAACCCTTATGAAAAGAGCTAAAGGGTGCATATTTGTCCCCTTCTCATTGTGAGGACATAGAAAAAGATATCTGTGAGAAAAGTTTCATCAGACACCAAATTTTACCAATGCCTTGTCCTTAGACTTTCCAGTCTTTAGACTATGTGGGGAAAGTTTCTGTTAATTATTAATTTCAGAATCCAAGACGATTTTTATAGCAGTCAGAATGGTTTAAGGCAAGTTGTCAACTTTCTCTATGTTTGGTCAATTGATGACATGTCTGGAACCATGTAAATTATTTTTAATTTCACTATTCTTCTGGTTTTTCCCAATTGCCAAATCCAGATTATTCTTATATTGATATTTTCATAGCATTTGATCATTTATGTGTATGTTTTCTCCTCACAAGTATTTACACTAACTTTGAGTAATTATTTTTACCTTTATTTATTCATATACTTTTAAACCTACTGATCAAACTTAGGTAGTTCAGGGGTCTTTCTTGATTATCTCATTTCTACTTTAACTATTCACCAAAGAAGTGTTTATTCACTTCTAAAATATCAATGGAAAATATTTCCTCCAAACGTACATAGTTCATGATACTTTTCACAATTCCCAGAAACCTAGATAACATTATTAATCAGACATTTCAACTAACCTCTCATAAACTAAAAACATAACACAGTAAGCCCTTCATGCATTCAAGAAATGCATCTAAAACTACTATGACACAGTCATATATCTATATATGTACATATATATATATCTGAAATATGTAAGTGTAAACTCAAACATCCTAAAGTAATATCTACTGTTGTAATGAATGATAATATAATTAAATAAAAATAATATAATAAATAATAGTATAAAATAATATATAATTTTGTATACATTTCCTTTTTGCAATAGCAGACACTTTTTTGGAAATGTGAGTGTATATTTATATAACTGGGCTACTTGGAGATGCATAGGAAGTGGCAATTTCCCCATACCCAATGCTATATTAAAACTAGTCTGGAATGCTACCAGGGCACTTCAATGGATTATGCAGCTTTATGGATTAAAAAAAAAAAAAAAGAAAAAAAATCTTAACTTCTTAACTTCCCTTTCCACATACCAGGAAAACAGAAGCATGCTTTTAAGAATATCTATAATTCGATCTCTCACTGCCTCTCCATTCATGGCGCCCACCACACACCCCTCACACAACACACTCAGCTATCCACTAAGTGCCTCATTTCTTAGAATCTCCTGCCCTTAGCATCATGCCTTTGTACAAGTGTCACCTAGATCCTTTCAGTCTTTCTTGTCTTCTTTTTGCACCTGTTTCTACTGACTTGTTATTGCCTAATTGTAAAGCTAATCTATATCTGAAGCTTCCAGTCAGAACTCAATTTCGGGTTCTCAGGACTTTGATTTACACTTTTACTACAACCCTTACTTTTGAACTGCAGCTGCTTTATATATTATTCATCTTCAGATTCCCAAGATCTAGAACAGTGTCTGGGGCTTAACAGAAACTCACTAATTTCATTCGTTGTGTTAGTAAGTTTCCCAGAGATTAGGAATCCATGCAAGCACAGATTCCCTGAAAATAATGTCACCTAATTTCCTTTTTTCACTGCAATACAAGAATGGGAAAATCAAGACAGTGCTGTGAATAGCTTCTGACTATCACTGCTTATCTCATGTTTACTGAGAAAATTTTTTTAAAAAGAGCAAGATATAGAGTTTTCCAGGGTAAATCATTTCAGAAAACCTGGCTTTATATTCAGCTGAAGAGAGTGTTTTTTCAAAAGATCTATTGTTAAGCTACTTCTGGATAAGATACCATCTGAGCACAAGGACCAGTAGATCTACTATAATTCCCTATCTACAGAAGTTCGGTCAATTGATCCAGCTTAACCTATAAGCAGGTTTCTGTTCTCAAAAGTGACTTTTATAGCCCTTTCCATGACTTGACTGAAAGTATGGATAACTGCTTCATGATATTTGTGAATTAAATCAATCTTGAACAGAAAGTTAAAATATTGGATTTGACAAGGTCTCGGTAGGTTAAAAAGATGAGTCAAAACTGACAAGCTGAGATTTAATAGGGGTAAGTATTACATACTGAGTTGAGGTTAACAGAATCAATTCTGAAGCACCCTTAAGAGTGGGAAAAAGATGTAGAACAAGCTACTATAAGGAAAAAAATAGTGGTGAAATCAAACAGATTATATTACTTAATAGAAACACACTGCCCAGAGTAAGCAAGGTCATTATTTTATTTTATTACTAATTGGTCCAAGATGTCTACATCTTTGTATAACTAAAAAGACATCAACACATTACATCTACATAAAAGCAAACAATGCAAACTAAAATTTGGCCATAACAACAGCCAATTAATATCTTTGTGGGTATTTGCCATATACTGGATGCTTTGAATGTATCATTAACTTACACAGCTCTTACAACAGTTTCATCAGACAGATCTCAGAGTCTACTATGGAACATGGCCCCCAAACCCACCCAGGACCAAGGTACCCACTCCCAGCTGCAGGATGTAATACCTGATGGCAGTTCATAGATGAGGCACTTCCCTAAAATTGCCCAGGAGAAGGTGACATTATCATAAAAGTGTGTTAATTAAGCAAAAATGGTATCATTGTTTTAAGGTTAAGGTAGGAATATTTTAATATTTCAATTGAAATATAGCAGAAAAATGATAAAATATTTTTAAATAAATGAATGAAATTTATTTATAATAAATTTTAAAAGTTAGAGTATTGGTCTTTTAAAATAATTAAAACCAAAAATATGCAGCATGCTTTGACAAAGGATCACAATCTTTAGTAGGTATAAACCTGTAAGGAAGGAATAATACACTAGGTAGGTAAAATTATATTTCTTATGTGACCTACAACCATAATCCATGATTATAGATGTAGATATACATACATAATATGCTTGTAACAAACATTATAAGGAAGTACAGCTTCCAGTTAGAAAATGGGATTATTACCTAGAAGATCCATCTATGAAATAATTTCATGGGAAAATCTTTAGAAAATATATGTCTGTATTTCTCTTATTGTATTTTAATAAGTTGTTAAAAAGTCCAAGCAAAATTATCAAGTATCCCTAATCATCTTCCCATAAAATCATAGAAATTTAATTTTTCAATTTTCAAATGACAGGACAAAAATCAAATGTCTGAATCAATGACTGCTCAAAATATAAAGCCAGGGTTTAATAGAAAGATGTTGTTTAAGGACTTTCTGATATTAAGTAATGCATAGATATATGCATTTTATTTTTAAAAATTCAGTTTAGCAAAACAATAATTGTTTGTTGGAATTAGTTGTGAGAAAGTAAAAGAAATAGAATGAAAAAGTAAAATAAGTTTTCTACTATTCCCCAACCCAGTGAGGTGTTTAATAGTTCACATTAATTTATTATATATTTTATTTCTTTATTTCTAATATGTTTTATTATTTTTGTCTTCTTTTGTTGTTCTTTTTAGTTACATATGACTATAAAATGTATTTTAATATATCATATATAGATGGAGTATTACTTCCCATTCTTGTGGTTGTACAAGATGTGGAGTTACAGTGATGTTGTATTCATACATGAACATTGGAAAGTTATGTCAATTCAATTTACTCTCTTTCCCATACCCATATCCCAATTCTTTCCCCCATTCCCCTCTTGTCCAGTTGGGTGAAACTTCAATCCCCACCCCCAACCCCCTACCTATTGTGAGTCAGCATCTGCATATCAGAGAGAATATTTGGCCTTTGGTTTTTCTGGTATGGGCTTGTTTCACTTAGCATGATAGCCTCCAGTTCCATCCATTTACCATCAGATGCTACAATTTCATTCTTTTTTATGACAAATATTCCAGTGTATTTATGTAACACATTTTCTTTATCCATTTATCTATTTATGGGCACCTAGGTTGATTCCATAGCTTAGCTATAATGAATTGAACTGCTATTGATGTGGCTGTGTCACTATAGTATGCTCATTGTAAGTCCTTCGGGTATAGGCCAAGGTGTGGGATGACTGGGTCAAATAGTGGTTACCTTCCAAGTTTTCTGAGGAATCTCCATACTGCTTTCCATAGTGGTTTCACCAACTTGCAGTCCTACCAGCAATGTAGAAGTGTATCTTTTTTCCTACATACTGGCCAACATCTATTGTTACTTGTATTCTTGACAATAGTCATTCTGATTGGAGTGAAATGAAATCTTAGTGCAGTTTTTATTTACATTTCTCTAATTGCTAGTGATTTTGAACATTTTTTCATGTATTTGTTGACCATTTGTATTTATTCTTCTGTGAAGTATTTGTTCAGTTCATTTGCCCATTTATTAATTGAGTTATTTGTTTTTTTAGTGTTAAGTTTTTTGAGTTTTTATGCTGGAGATTAATGCTCTATCCAAGGTGCAGGTGGCAAAGATTTTCTCCCATTCTGTAGGCTCTCTTTTCATGTTCTTGATTGTTTCCTTTACTGTGAAGAAGCTTTTTATTTTGATGCAATCCCATTTATTGATTCTTGATTTTATTTCTTATGCTTTATGAGTCTTATTGAGCAATTTGGTTCTTAAGACAACATGATGAAGACTTGAGTCTATTTTTTTTTTCCCCAAGTAGGTGCATGGTCTGTGGTCTAATGCCTAGGTTGTTGATCCATGTAGAGTTGAGTTTTTTGCAGGGTGAGAGACAAGTATAATTTCATTTTTTTACATATGAATTTCCAGTTTTCCCAGCACCATTTGTTAAAGAGGCTCTCTTTTCTCCTATGTATATTCATGGTGTCTTTGTCTGGTATGAGATAACTGTATTTATGTGATTTTTGTCTCTGTTTCTTCTATTCTGCACCACTGTCTTCATGTCTGATTTGGTACCAATATCATGCTGCTTTTGTTATCATAGTTCTGTAGTATAATTTGAGGTTTGGTATTGCAATGCCTCCTGCTTCACTTTTCTTTCTGAGGATTGCTTTGGATATTCTGGGTCTCTTATTTTTCCAAGTGAATTTCATGACTCCTTTATCTATTTCTATGAAGAACATCATCAGAACCTTAACAGGAATTGTATTAAATGTGTAGCACTTTTGCTAGTATTGCCATTTTGACAATATTAATTCTCCCTATCCAAGAACATGTGAGATCTTTTCAACTTCTAAGGTCTTCTTCAGTTTCTTTCTTTAGTTTTCTGCAGTTTTCATTGTAGAAATATTTTGGCACTTTTGTTAAATTGACTCCCAAATATTCAAATTAGTAAAATTATTTGAGGGTATTGTGACTGGGATAGTTTTCCTAATTTCTTTTTCAATTGATTCATCATTAATGCATCAGAACACAATTGATTAATGGGTGTTAATTTCATATCCTGTTACTTTGCTGAATTCATTTATTAGTTCTAAAAGTTTTCTAGTAGATTTTTTTGGGTCTTCTAAATATAGAATCATGTCATTGGCAAATAGTGATAGTTTCAGTTTTTCTTTTCCTATTTGTATCCTTTTAATTTTGTTCTTTTGTCTAATTGCTCTGACAAGAGTTTACAAGGCTATGTTGAATAGAAGTGTTAAAAGAGGGCATCCTTGTCTTGTTGCAGTTTTATAGAGGGAATGCTTTCAATTTTTCTCCATCTAAAATGATGTTGGCTTTGGGTTTACTACATATAGCTTATACAATTTTGAAATAGGTTCCTACTATTCCTAGTTTTTCTAGTGTTTTGAACATGAATGGGTGCTGTATTTTGTCAAATGCTTTTTGTGCATCTATTGAGATAATTATGTGATTCTTGTCTTTAAATCCATTAATGTGATGAATTACATTTATTATTTTCTGTATGTTGAACCAAATGGACATCCCTGGGATGAACTCCCCTTCATCACAATTCACTATCTTTTCTTTTTCTTTTTTTTTTTTTTTGAACTGTATTTTATTTGTCAATGGACATTTATTCATTTATTTACATGTGGTGTTGAGAAAAGAACCCAGTGCCTCACACATGCTAGGTAAGCACTCTACCACTGAGTCACAACCCCAGCCCTGCACTATCTTTTTAATAAAGTTTTGTATGTGATTTGCTATTATTTTATTAAGAATTTTTCCATCTATGTTCATTGGGGATATCAGTCTGAAATTTTCTTTCCTTGATGTTTCTTTCTCTGATTTTGTTATCAGGGTGATACTAGCTTCATACAATGAGCCAGGAAGGGTTCCCTCCTTTTGTATTTCAAGGAATAATTTGAGGAAGATTGGTGCAACTCTATGGTCCTGTGTTTTTCTTTGTTGGTAAGCTTTTGATGGCATCTACAATTTCATTGCTTGAAATTTATCTGTTTAAATTTTCCATATCCTCCTGATTCAATTTGGGTAGGTCATATGTCTCTAGAAATCTGTCAATGTCTTTAAGATTTTTAGAGTATACATTTTCAAAATAAGTTATCGTCTGTATTTCAGTAGTGTATGTCATGATATTTCCTTTTCATAGTGAATTTTAGTAATTTAAGATTGTTGTTTCTCTTTGTTAGCTTGGTTAAGGGCTTAACAATTGCATTGATTTTTTTTTAAAGAACAAACATTTGTTTAGTCAGTTTTTTGAATTGTTTCTTTTGTTTCAATTTCATTGATTTCAGCTCTGATTTTGATTATTTCCTGTTTTCTACTGCTTTTGTATTGATTTGTTTTTCTTTTCCTAGAGCTTTGAAATGTAATTTTAGGTCATTTATTTGATGACTTTCTATTTTTTTAATAAATGAACTTGATGCAATGACCTTTGCTTGTAGCACAGCCTTTATAGTGCCCCAGAGATTTTGATGAGTTGTACTACTATTCTCATTTATCTATAAGTATTTTTTAAAATTTTATTCTTGATTTCTTCTTCAATCTATTTGTCACTCAAAAGTGTATTATTTAGTCTCCTGGTGTTAGAATAGATTCTGTTTTTTTAATTTCATCATTGATATCTAATTTAATTTCATTATGATCTGATAGGTTATGAGGTATTACCTGTATGTTTTTCATTTGCTAGGAGTTCTTTTGTGGCCTAAGATGTGGTTTGGTTTTGAGAAGAATCCATGTGCTGTTGAAAAGAAAGTGTATTTAGTCATTGATGGATGAAATATTCTATATAAGTCTCTAAAGACTAAATTATTAATTGTGATTTTGAGTTCTATAGCTTCTTTATTTAGTTTTTGTTTGGAATATCTATCCAGTCATGAGAGAGGTGTGTCAAAGACACCCAGTATTATTGTATTGTGGTCTATATGGTTCCTAAAATTTAAAAGAGTTTGTTTCATGTACATAGATGCTTTATTGTTTGGGGCATAAATATTTATTATTGTTATGTCTTGTTGATATATAATTCCCTTAATTAGTATGAAATGTCTTTCTTTATCCTTTATTAGTATCTTTGACTTGAAGTTAACTTCATCTGATATGAAGATAGAAACCCCTGTTTGTTTATGAGATCCATGTGTATGTATGGAATGTTTTTCACATCCTTTTACTTTCAATCTGTAGATGTCTTTGCCTATAAGGTGAATCTCTAGGAGACAGTATATTGTTGGGTCTTATTTTTAATCCCATCTGCCAGTCTGTCTTTGATTGTGAGTTTAGGCCATATACATTCAATGTTACTATTGACAGTATTTTTATTCCCTGTTATTTTGATTTATTTCTGGGTTTTAATTTAAATTTGTTCTTGACTGATACACTGTTGTTTTAGTTAGTATAGTTTCTCCATTGGTTTTCACTTTTATTTTTCATTTCTTCTTCATGAAATATCTTATTGAGTATGTTTTGTAGTGCAGACTTTCCAGTTGTGAATTCTTTTAACTTTTGTTTATCATGGAAGGATTTTATTTCATCATCAATTCTGAACCTTAATTTTGCTGAGCATGGTATTCTTGGTTGGAATCCATTTTCTTTCAGAGTTTGGTATACATTATTCCAAGACTTCCTACCTTTGAGGGTATGGTTTGGGAGATCACCTGTGATCTGGATTGGTTTCCCTCTAAATGTTACCAGTTATTTTCCTATGGGGGCCTTTAAAATTCTATCCTTATTCTGTATGTTAGTATTTTCATAATAATTTATATTTATATTTTAGGAAGAACTAGAAGAGCATTTCAAAGTTTCTGAATAGAAAGAAATGATAAACATTTAAAGAGATGGAAATGCTAATTATCCTTATGTGACCATGGCACATTGTACACATATGTGTAATTATTACAACATAACCACATACATATGAACATTTGTGGTCAACTGAAATTAAACAAATTTATTTTAAAAATAGGAACCATTAAGATCACATGGGAGAAATGGTATAACAAAATTATAGGCCTTCAGGATGACTCTGCTCAAGGAAGTCCCTTAGGTAGTCAATATTTCATCATACTCATTGTTTAAATAATAACAGTAGGTGTAATAACAATTATATATATATATATATATATGTTACTCCATAATTTATAAACCTATCTTCTATCTTTTAGATTGGTATAAATACTTCATGTGTTTCATTTAGCTATTAGAACTTTGATAACTATTCATGATTCAATTTAGCTAATAATGCCTTGCAAACTTACTACACTTTATCCAGCAGCTCTACCCCAGTAGAGATAATGACAAAGTGGAGTGAGGCTTGAAATATTCAGCTCATGAGTATAGGAGTATAGGAGGCCAAAGTTTGTATATCTAATTTCCACAATATATTATAAATTGTACTGATATAAGGATTGTCTCTTAATTATTAAAGGCAATGTAGACAATATATTTATTCCAAGATTTCACCTAAACATTGTTAAATTTTAGACTAAACTTATATCCACATATTGGAGAACATGTGCAGTCTTTGTCTAAACTATTATATAATATAACATATTCCTTCTGATAAATTGCTATCATCTGTAAAGTCACATAACAATCTATGTGTATACACAAAAAGATGTAGATTAGTTTTATCAAGAATGCTACTATATATATATATCAAAGTGCACAAATGTATTCTACTGTCATGTATAACTATTTAGAACAAATTTTAAAACTTAAAAAAAAAGAATGCTATTATAATGACAGGCATGGTGGCACATGCTTATAATCCCAGTGGCTTGAGAGGCTGAGGCAGGAGGATCGTGAGTTCAAAGCCAGCCTCAGCAACTTAGTGAGGTGCTAAGTAACTCAGTGAGACCCTGTCTCTAGATAAAATACAAAAAAAAAGGGGGATGTGATTCAGTGGTTCAGCGCCCCTGAGTGTTCAATCCCCTGTACTCCCCCCCCCAAAAAAAAGAATTCTACTATTATCTAGACTCTTCAACAAATGGTGATGGAAAACTGGAAATCTATATGTAGCCAAATACAATTGTACTCCATCTCTCTCCTTGCATAAAATTCAACACAAAGTGGATAAAAGACCAAGACAATAGACCAGAAACCCTGCACTTACTAGAAGAAAATGTAGGCTCAACCCTCCAACATGTCAGCTTAGGAACCAAATTCATTACCAAGATTCCTAATGCAAAAGAGGAAAAATCAAAAATCACTAAATGGGGTGGTAACAAACTAAAAAGCTTATTCACAATAAAGAAGGTAAAGAGAGAGCCCACAGAATAGGACAAAATCTTTATCACCTGAACCTCAGATACTGCACTAATTTCCAGGATATATAAAGAACTCAAAAACCACACCAAGAAAACAAATAACTCAAAACATAAATGGGCAAAGGAATTGAACAGACAATTCACAGAGGAAGAAATATGAAAGATCATCAAATAGATGAAAAAGTGTGCAAAACCACTAGCAGTTAGAGAAATGTGAATTAAAACTACACTGATATTTCATCTCACTCCAGTCAGAAAGGAAGTTATCAAGAATACAAGCATCAACAAATGTTGGCCAGGATGTGAGGATAGAGGTGCACTCATACATTGTTGGTGGCACTGAAAATTGGTGCAACCACTCTGGAAAGCAATACAGAGATTCCTCAAAACACTAGGAATGGAACATCATTTGACCATTTTATACCACTCCTATGTATACATCCAAGGAATTTAAAATCAGCAT
Organism: Sciurus carolinensis; assembly: GCF_902686445.1. NCBI lineage: Eukaryota > Metazoa > Chordata > Mammalia > Rodentia > Sciuridae > Sciurus > Sciurus carolinensis. The sequence continues at coordinate 119,309,247 of NC_062221.1, read as the reverse complement.
ACTACAGTGACATAGTCACATCAATGTTTATAGCAGCTCAATTCACAATAACTAAGCAATGGAACCAACCTAGGTGCCCTTTCTGTGGATAAAGAAAATATGGTACATATAACCAATGGAATATTACTCAGAAATAGAAAAGAATGACTTTATGACATTTTCAGGTAAATGGAGGAATATGGAGACTATCATGTTAAGTGAAATAAGCCCATATCCAAAAACAAAGGTCAAATGTTCTCTCTGATATGTGGATGCTACACTACTATAAGGAATGGGGTTAGAGGAAGAATAGAAGTTCAGTAAGTTAGATAAAGGGAATAAAGGAAACAAAGGGGGATAGGAATAGGAAAGACAGTAGAATGAATCTAAAATTACACTATGTAGACAATACACCAACAGTGAATTTCCACATCATATACAACTTAAAACCCTGGATCATAATTAGAGGAAGACATACTTCATGTTTGTATAGGTATGTTGAAGTATACTCTATCATCTTATATAATTGAAAGAACAAATAAAATATAAGAATGCTACTTATTATCACAATTATTTTGCTTTTGTAAAGCTGCTCTATTTATACATGTTTGATTATTGATCTTAGATTCTTTCAATTTTTAGTTTGCTTTTTTCCTGTGTACCAGGGATTGAACTCAGGGGCACTTATTCACTGAGCTACATTCACCAGCCCTTTTTTGTATTTTATTTAGAGACAGGGTCTCACTGAGTTGCTTAGTAACTCACTAAATTGCGGAGGCTGGCTTTGAACTTGAGATCATCCTGCCTCAGTCTCCCAAGCCACCGGGAATGCAAGAAAGCACCACAACATCTGGCTTTAGTTTGATTTTGTACTAATATAATTTTATAGAAAATTTTCAAAGAAGTACACAGCAATATTTTTTAAAAACTCTGAACCATTTAGAGTAAGTTGGCATGATACCAACTTCTGTGTACATTTATTATAAAATACATACCACTATACAAATGTCATAAAATTATTAAGTTGTCATCCATTCCATAGACCACAATCAAAGTTTATTCACCATACCAATAACATCTTTTAAAGCAAAATGACACAGTTTAGAACCTTGGTCAGCATTTATTTGTCAGGTCTTTACAATCCTTTACACTGATGAGTCTCTAACCTTTCCTTATTTTTCATGTCTGATATTTTGAAGGTTAGTTTTTTAGTAACTAACCTCAATTTGGTATAGAATCTAAGTAGGATATTTGTTTGGATTTGTTACAAATATCCTACACTAGATTCTAATTAAGTGTTTTGAAAGAAGCATCACAGACATTATTATCAGTTATTTGGTTGCCTCTTTCTGTTAGTACAAAAGTATAATTTTCTCATTATTGGTGATGCTAAATTTGGTTCCTTTGCTTATTTTTTTACCTGTTACTGTTGGGAGCAACAAATAAACTATTGCTTTGAATTCCATATACTTGAACAGCTTGATTGCCTCATCTGGGAATCTTTCCAGGACAAGGTGTAGAAAGACACACCCAATTGCAGGTACTTGCTGTTAATGGGGCAGATTCCATGACTGGTGTGGAATTTATGGGTTCAATAGCTTTGAATTTAGACGCCTGACAGCCTTGGGTAAAAGAAATACCAGTGCAGCTAAAAAGCCTTGAGGTGCCAGTTGCCTGGAGGAGGAAGAATTACTGTCCAAGTGATAAGTCCTCAATCAGGCCATCTTCCACAAAGCCTCCTGATTCTTATTTACCTTGAAGAAGCTCTCCTCACAATAAATTCCTTTACTATGTTTCCCTATAAATAAAGTATTCATGGACTTTTTCCCTTTGTTAGGATCAGACCCAGCAGGTCTTTGCCACCCATCAAGTCCCTGCTTTAAAAAATATTTTCAGTGTCTTTTGCTTTATTTCTTGATATTACTTTTTCAGACTTTTATTTCCAGCCAGCACACACCTCAGAGGGTTACTTATTCCCTCCCCACGAAAATCTCACCTGAGATGTTAGGTTAATCAAATGTAATGTTACTATATTTCTTTTTATAATAAATTCATAATTTGAAGATATGTACTTTGAACTATTTCTACTTATGTTTTTTTTTTTTCCATTTGATGTTCACAAAGTTACTTTAGGAACCATTGAAGATTCTTGGATGAATTAATGAAAAATATTATATTGTTTGTTATGGATGTTATGTGTTTAATTTGCTTTTGTTTGCTTTTGCTTTATGACACTACAAGCTCTTCCAAACTTATCTTTTATATCTCTGTTCCAGTGTGGGAACAGCCATTCACACAAGGAGCCCTAGTTACTCTGAGTAATGATATTTAGGAAAAAGATATGACTTCTAGGAGTATTAAATCTTCTGTGTTCTCTCTGGATAGAACTACCTCAGAAATTGCTTTTTAAATGACAATCCCAGAACAGAGAAGCTCTTTGTAAAAATGTTTGAGAACAATACACAGATATGCACATATACTCTTTTACTTATTTTTTCATTTCTGTATTCATCCATGTGCATGAAAATGAGAGTTCATACCTGTACCTTGGATACCAATTTGTTAGCACAGGAACATTTTAGTGTTTTCTCTTTTTATGCCATATATATATATATATATATATGTATATATATATATATACACATAAACACTAATAAGACATATATATACACACACACACACACACCCCTCCACACACACACACACTAAAAAGGAATATACTAATTATACATATACATATATATGCTAATTTAACCAATACCTCTGGAAAAAATCAGTCATTCTTTATTATTCGTTTCCCCAACCAACTGGCAGCTTATATGGACCTCTCCCACCCTGATCAGGCTCCAGCAATCCTCTCTGCCCTGCCTGGGTTCTACTTTCCCAGCCTTGAGATGAGTACTTTTGCTCTGCCATTCTGCCAGATCCTCTTACCATGAAACAATGAAGCCAGACTACCATGACTAAAACCTAAGAAAATGTGAGAGGGTGATAAAAAAAAATTACTAAAAGTAAGTTACACATGTATAAGAACTTTACTTAGAAAATGATTTTAAAATTTCTTCACCGATGGTACAATTCTATTAAAACATAAAACTAAAGTTATTTGCTGATATTTTCCTATCTTCTTTTGAAAGACATTTTTCCATCTGAACTCTAACAATTTCATAAGGGTATTTTCAGATTTCTTTTTATCAGTCTTGTCAAACCTAATGATAAATTCTATAAATATACATCCCACTAAAATCATAGCCTAATTGCCAGGTAAAATTAATTTTTACTCTTTGAGTTATTGTTTCTATATCTTCAAGATTTAGAAGCAAAACAGGCATATTGTATGTACCCTAACTAGAATATTTTCAAGAAAATTATTTAACTTTGTATTTTCTATTTTTCTTTAAAAATAAGATTCTAATTTTTACTTTAAAGATAAAAAGTTTAAAATAGATAAATCATACCTCATTTTCTCTCGGTGTTTTATTTTTTTAATTATTTTGACTAGATTTTTACTTTATTTGATTTTACTTTATTGTAATTTGATTTCTTAAAGCATGCTGTATACTTCATTCACAAGGGTCTCATTTACACATGTGGGCCAATTAGAATAAAAAATGAAAAACATCCTTGATCAGTAAACATCATTAAGGTCCTCACTGTATATCACTGCTTCAGACTTTCAGGTAACAAGCAACCTGTACTATGACTTGTGAGAATGGTAAACATAATCTTTGTTGACATGTAGAATTAAATGATGCCATTTTATCAATTTAAATTTTTTGTCTCAGAGAATATTATTGTGCCAGACTTACCAGCTAAAGCAAGAATATATTCTTGAAATCTGGTTCCTATACGGTTAGTGGCTGTGCAGTTGTATCTTCCAAAGTCATTATCTGATGTAGGTGCAATCTAAAATAATAAATAGTTAAAGTTAAAATGCTGAAACAACAAAGAAGTTAAAAGACACTCTAGCATGCCTACCCTTTGCACATATGCTGAATTATTTACTTCCTTGCACTTTTCTTAATCAAGTACCAATACATATTATAAATTCTTTTAAATGTAATCTACAAATCTGCATTATCCATAGGACTAGGAAAATCACAATTTCTCTATTAATTCATTAACTGGATTAGTGTTACCGTTTGGATGCATCTATGAATAGAAAAATTATTAGACCTTACTATAGGTAAAATATTTTTAAAAAATGATGAAAATAAAAGCTTAACCAATGCAGGTGTGAACTTGAAAATATGAAGTTTATACCCAAAGCAGTGTTAACTTTGCTTTATATTTTAACCTGAGAGGGACTGATTTAAAGTTCAAGAAAGGCTCAAAATATGTAAGATTTCTTCCCATTTCTTGAACAAAAATACTGCCATAAGCTGAGGAATAATTCTTCAAAAATCATTCCAGGAAATTATTTTGCAGGAAAGTATTGTCCTTGTGCACAGTATACAGGCATTTTTTTTCTTCATATCTAATAACAGTATCTTGCTTCTGTTTCCATTCAATTTCTATCATTCTCTTTCAGTTTAGGTGAGAAATTGCTGACCTTGATCTTTATGCATTTGAAATCCAAAATTAAGTTATCCTTTGGGGATTCAACTAGTGAACAGTGGAACCAACCCTGTAATTCTAATGTGCAGAAATTCTCAAGTATCAATTCAGAAAAGAGATTTGATGATGATAATAGATATAATTTTCAATTTCAGCAACTATTTTTAAGATAGAATATGCTTACAATAAGAGTAGCTGCTAATTTCAACTTTATCCCAAAAGAGAGAAAAATGATTTGGTGCTAATGGGAGGCTATTAACTAAGAGAGCAATTTTGAGGTCCATTGAAGATGAAAATTCTGAGCAAGTACAAAAAAGCTGTGTCATTCATTTTCTAGTCAGCTGTCCATCTAGGATCAAATCATAGGCTAAAGGCTCAGAAGTTTTAACAGCTCTTATATAAGTACTCCTAAGTGATTTGAATATGCATTTTTCTCATATGCAGCATTAAATAAAACAGGCTAATTAAACTTTAAAACAATTTTATAATCTTTCATATTCTCCAGGCATGTGGGAAAGATTTCGAATATGCATAGAGAAGAATGTTATTTATTGAATCAATACAATGCAGAGGCAGGATAGCCACAACAAAGAATTATTACACCTGCACAGATCCTTAAGATCGAAGTTTTAAATATTCCCTTTTACATTGGAAACATTTTTAAAAGGCTCAATTCACTTCCTCTAGGGAGTTCAGTTGCCAATAGGCAAAAACTTTACAATTAAACCTTACATAAGTAATTCTGCTATCATGATATATGGTTAACAAATAGAGAAAATACCCATCATAGCAAAGCATAGCTCAAGATTTAACCTGGAGTGTTTTTGATGTATTCTAAGGCGTGCAATATGAAGCTAAAGTCCAGGGTTTCGATATGCAAATTTAGCATACTAAAATATTTTTAAAATTATCAAAATATAATTCACAAAAACAGCATTTATTATAAAGCACTCAGTAAATATTTAAATATTTAAGATGTGCAAAGTCCTGATAATACTCAGAAAATATTAAGAATATCTACTCACAAAATAATTTTTACTTTTAAATATCCAGTTCAAATAAATTTAATTTGTGAAGTTAGGCTTTGACACAACACAGTGAATTAAAAATTACTTTTGAACATCAAAATAAAAGTTGATAACCCAATATTAATATAGGGGGTTGGCTTATTTTTCCTAAGTCTGTATGAAACTGATTTATTCTTTCCATGTATTCTATGGTGATAAAATCTTACATATGATAGTCAGAATCTTTACTTAGGACATGATACGGATGATCCAAAAGTGAATATTATTCCAAATAACTGATTAGAAATTTCCTGCCATCGATTTTGGCCCACATATTAAAAATCGGTGTGAGTGCCTCAGGATATGTTCAGATAAAAAGGAAAAACTTAGAAAAAAAGTATTGCTGGTCCTTACAGATGAATTTTTTGGCATGCACCCAAATGACTCCCAGAATATTTGGTTATATATTAAAATTCACCCATTTAAGAGGTTAAATATATGCAACAAATTAGAAGAAAAGGAAAAATTAAAAAACTCAAAAAATCTATAATTGACCAATCATTAATTTTAAAATCAATTTATTTTTCTATATTTTATTAGATATTTTTTAAAAATCAGCACTTATGTGGCTATTATAATAATTATTATGTAAAGATGATGAAAGGTAATATGTATGCTAACAACTAAAAATTAATAATCTTTTTTGTACCTCTTTATTTTGGGTTATTGTTGTTATATTTTGCTTTCAAACTTTGATATTCCCAAATTATATATTTTTATTCAAGATTTATATTTAATTTGTGTAAACAGTTTATATACAAAAAAAGTGTTTGTTCAAAGTCAGTGCTTTACCCAACAGATCACCTGGCTTCATGTAAACAAAAATTACTTATTTTCTCACTTTGTGATGGAGAGAAAAACCATTCAGGCAGAATTTGAAATATCATAAGATCTGTATATAAATTAAGTAGTTAAATCTTGTATTTATAAAATGTTTCTTGGCATTAACAATGAAAATTTATGAGATGCCTCAGAAATTCAAATGTGTTAAAATGACTAAAGCAGAAATTAAACAACAGCCTGTCATTAAGAAGGAACTGAAATCTACCTGATATGGACTTGAAAGAGTTAAAAGATACTATCACAAAATATGCCAAATTGGTATATTGATTGTTTCAAGCTGAAATCACTTGAGGAACAACCATATGCCTGTATTTTTCTACAAGCAGGAAACCATAAAGATTTTTGGGGGAGAGATGTCTTTTAATACGAAGAATGGAAAATAGCCTTAATCACCAGAGTCTGGTAACTAGGGTGCAATGAACCTGAATATATAACCTATGTAATCTTTATCTTTTAATAGCTTCTATTCCTCTATGTACCTTCAGTTACATTGCTAGAATTAACTACCTAGTCCACATACTCATTGCTCCTGTCATTCCTTTACGAAATTATTGTTCTTTCTCTAATAGTATAAAAGTAGTATCATGCTTCAGTAATTTGTGAAGATCCACATGTACATGTAAAATTAATAAAACTTTTATACATATCTCTTGCTAATCCACTCTTGTATTGGTTGGCTTCTGAGATTCAGCCAAAGAGCCCACATAGGAACTAAGAGTTGCAAGTAAAGAGACCCTACAGAGTGCTCCCCTCAACTTCATGAGTACTGAATCCCTCATTTCCAGTGTAAATATATTTGGAGAAAATAACTGTAAGGAAGTAATTTAGGTTAATATGGTCATAAGGTTGGGGCTTAATCTAATAAGACTTGTATTCTGATGAGAGGAATAGGCAACAGAGCTCTGGGTCTGTTTGTCTGCCTTCCTCTTTCTGTTTGTATGTGCAGAAGAAAGGCCAAGTGAGGACAGAGCTGAAAAATTGCCAGCTAGAGGTTAAGGAGAGGTTAAGGAGAAAGTCCTCTCCAGACACCAATCTTGCCAGCACATTGATGCTGAACCTCCAGGTTCCAGATATAAGAATATACGTTTTTGTTGTTTAAATCATCCAGTCTTTGATACTGTATTATGACAGAGGAGGAAGCCAATATACTAATCAAAACTGAAGTTAAATCTAGCTTCTTAGAAGTAAAGAAGTATTTGTGAAATTGATATCCATGTCAATTCACCAAAAGCTAGTTCTTCTAATACAATTTTAAAGAAACTGATTTAAACTGAAATAGACTTAGACAAAAAGATTTATTATTAGTTACTTTTCCAAATATATAGAGCTATGATGGTCAAATTATTCTACCAATCAAACATTTTATTAAACCCAGCTACCAGGTAGAAGAGATATTGTGGCACCAAAGAGAACATCAAAAGTTACAATAGTATGAATATCAGGTATTAAAATGTACACTAAAGAGGTGTATTTTTTAGATTTATGTAAACTTGAATTACTGGAAAATGTTATCAGTTTTCATCTGAATAAGTCTATAACAAGATCACTAATTTTTCCAATAGCATCATAAATTACAAAGGACAATAATCATTGTCATAGACTAGTATGAGCACTGGGTATTAACATGCACACAGACACAGATCTGCAATTACAAATAAAAAAGAATCCTATTCAAATAGTCACATTTCAGTATAAAACAGTTCTTTCCAATCAGAAATACACAATGAAGTGAAATAAGTAAACTTGGCTTATTTAGGAACCTACACTAGAATTATAAATATGTAGCTATCAGATTGTACATATTCCAGTCAGAAAAGAGCAAAATTACCAAAACTGAATCAGTGAAAGCATCAAAACTAATGATGAACTTCAGGCCCTTGGAAATTGTCAAATTATTAATTTTTTTCCTGATATTTTCCCTGATCATGTTTTTCTCTGCAGAAGTAAATCCATGAAAATTAGGTATTTGCCCGATGCCAATATTTCTATACAAGTAAACACTTAAATATTCAAAATAAACACATAATTATCTAAATACATAAAACCAACCTTTAATAAATAAAATGTGAAACATACAAATGATGTCATTATAATACACGTAAACTTATTCAAATATATTTAAAACAGTAGATACATGTTAAAACAACATATATTATTGATATCCACATGAAGACTTACCTCTAAGATCATCTTTCTTCCTGCACTATAGGTCTTTAAATTAGTAGTATTTCTAGCCGGTAAGACTAACTTCTCTTTCCGCCAATGGATTGATGCTGGTGGATTTGAGTTCACATCACAACTTATATTGATTGGATTTCCTTCCCAAGAGTAATAAATCGTTTGGTTTGATATAAACTTCGGAGCATCTGTAAAATAATGTAACAAAACATTAAGAAATGGGGCTGGGGTTGTAGCTCAGTGGCAGAGCACACGCTTAGCATGTGTGTGCCACTGGGTTCGATTCTCAGCATTGCATATGAATAAATAAGTTAATTAAATAAAGGTCCATCAACAACAAAAAATATTTTAAAAAACATTAAGATAATCATTTAATATGAATATTAGTAAGTTTTATTCAACTTCAAAAAAGCCATAGTGCTAATTTTATATACTAATATGTAACATCGAAACTCATGAAAACATATAATATTTGAATATTTCACCACACAATTTTAATATTTTGAATGTGAATAAAATCCTGGTCATTATTAAAACATTAAACAATATTTAGTTAAATTTGCTCTAAACAATTTGCTAAGAATATTTATGAATGTAATTCATGTCTACCTACACATATAGAAAGTGTTTCTGGAAATATTCACATTATAAAGCATGATTTTAGGATAAATTTAATAAAACCAATGGTTATTGTGTCATTTAATCAGACCCTTGTCATAACAAATTTTTTATACATGTGAAGGAGGTATGAATTCCTTTGATTACATCACAAGTAAACAAATATTAAAGTATCTACATATTTAATTTTATTGAAATGAATATTCTAAATCAGTTTATAATAATTAATTAAAAACCAATCATTCCCCATGATTCCTCATCTTTTCTTAGTTCTCTGCAGCAGTCTTCTATTATGGGAGTTAAGGGAAAACAGATACTACATTGGAGAATTTAAGAAATGCCATTTCAAAATATTCGCAATTGCTTTACTGAAATCACATGAGCAACTGTCACTGGAGGAAGGATCATCAGATTCAAGAAGCAAGCCACCAAGATCCTTTCTGGAGGGATGTCCTCTGCATAACAAGGTTGGATAAAAACCTAAAAAAACCAGTGTGATGACTGGGCCGAAGTTAACTTAAATAATCAAACTGTGAAATAGCGCTATATTCCACTAGTTTCTATAGTGCCCATATATACCTTAGTAACATTCTGGAACTTACCAGATTAGTCCAGAGAAACATTCATCCTGCCATTCCCTCACAAATTTATTGTGCTTGAACTAGAATATATGAAAGCATCATGATTTAGAACTTCATATTTAAAATTTTATTATTTTGTGAAGACCCCCCATGTATATGTAAATTAATGAAACTATTACATTTTTATCATGTTAATCAGTTATTCTATAAATTGAGTTCCTGGATTTAACCAAGAAGTCTACAAAAGATTTAAGGGAGAGAGAGAGACTCTCTCTTTTCCCCTGTAAGTTTACATCATTTTATTGCAAAATCCTAATTTTGAAGACACACAAACAGAGTAACCTATTTGAGTCTCAATTTCCTGACTGTATAATTATTTGAGAGGAATAATTATTATTTCAAAATAAAAACATAAATCCAATTTAAGTTGAAGCTTAAGTACTGATAAATAATCAGTGTAAATTCTGATTACTGTTGCTGAAATAACTGCTTAGAACTTAACACTCGATCATAAAATACACATTTTCATTTTCCTACCTTTGAACATTTTGTTTACTGCCCTCAGTTACTTCAATATGATCTACATTATTTGTTAAATTTGCTCATTGTGTATTAGATGTGTAATATAAGGATTATAATCCGTAGTACAAGTCCAGAAGCACTTTTAGAATCCATTTCACATATATATGATGTTTTTATATGATATACAGCATGTCTTTTTAAGACATATATTTTTGAAATGCATTCATTTTTAATTAATTTAAATTAAATCATATTAAAACTGAGCAAAAACAAAAATATGTATGAATGTAGTACTATAAAATGCTTTAATAAATGTAAATATTGTATGATGTTTAAATCATGTTATATATATGTGTGTATACACATATATACATATATATGTGGTAAAAACAGTCAAATTTTTCTTACAGATTTTGAAATGAACACTACATTAATTGTTACCAATAATCATCCTAGTGTATAATAGCACACTGGAATCTCTTTCTCCTATTTAATTGTAACTCAACACCAAATGATCAAAGTATTCAAATCCTTCCCTTCAAACATTCTCTCTCACTTCTCATAACCCCCATTCTACTATCAAATTTTATGATAGCAACTGCTTTAGATTCCTCATATGAGTGAGATTATGTTTTACTTCTCGGTTCCTAGCCCATTTCACTTAACAAAATGCTCATCAGTTCATTCCCTGTTGTAGAAAATGACAAGATTTCATCTATTTTTAGGCCTAAGATTATTTACTGTGTAAATATATTTACCATGTTTTCTTTATCTTCTCATGAGTTCATATACAGCTTGGTTGTTCCTTTTTCCTATCTGTTGTGAATAGTGCTACAATAAACATGAGAGTGTAAGTGTCTCTTTACTAATTCAATTTTCATTAAGTAGTAGGACTGCTGGATTATATGGCAGTTCTTGTTTAAATATTTTGTGGACAATCCTTACTATTTTCCATAATGGTTTTACTAATTTTACATTCCAGTCAAAAATTGTGTTAAGGATTCCAATTTCTCCATATTCTCAACAGCACTTTTGTATGTTTTATAACAGCCATTCTTAATGAGATGAGATGATATTCTGGTCTTGATATGTATTTCCCTGATGGATTAGTGATATGCAGAAGGTTTCCACATACCTATTAGCCATTTGAATATTGTTTATTTATTTAAAATTTTTAGGTCTATTGCCTATTTTTAATAGAGATACTTGAATATTTTGTTATTGAGTATATACCCTAGATATCATCCTCTTGTCAGATGCAAAATTTTCAAATATTTTCTCCCATTCCATAGGTTTTTTCTTTACTCTGTTGGTTGTTTTCCAGGCTGTTCAGGAACTTTATAGTTTGATATAATCCCATTTGTCTCCTTTTGCTTTGGTTTAGAATTTTGTACCAGAAACCAAATGTTCCTATTTTAATATCTTGAAGTATTTTTCTACATTTTCCTCTAGTAATTTCATAGGTTTAGGTCTTAAATATTGGTATTTAGTTCATTTAGGTTTGACTTTTGTAAAAAATAATTGAGAGATATTTAGTTTAATTATTTGGCATATGTATATCAAATTTTACCAGTATACTTAATTGAAAACACTGTATTCTTCAATGAGTATACCTAACATCCTTATAAAAAAGTCCGTTGGCTGTCATATATGGGTGGATTTCTAGGCTCCTTATTCTGTAACATTTAGCAATGTTTTTACCCAATGCCATGTTGCTTTGATTACTGCAGCAATGTAGTACTTTGAAGTAAGGTTATGTAATGTCTATTATTTTCTTTGTTTTCTTAAAATTGTTTTGGCTTTCTGTGATCTTTTTGTGAGTCTGTAAAAAACGATGATTTTATTTATTTCTGTGAATAATGCCATTCATATTTTAATGGGGATTACACTGAACCTATAAATAATTTAGTGTAGTATAAACATTTAACAACATTGATTCTTCCAAATTATGAACATGGAATTTTCCCCATATTTTTATATTCTCTTCAGTTTCATTTTTCACTGTAAAGATCTTTTAATTTTTGGTTAAATTAATTTCTAGGTAGTTTTATGGCTATCATAAATAAGATTGCTTTCTCAATTTTAAAAACAGGTAAGTAATTGTTGGTATATAGCAACACTACTGAATTCTGTATGCAGATTTGTATTCTGAAATTTTTCTGAATTGATCTATGAATTCAGTCTTTGGGATTTCCCATTATTTAAACATAAATAAAAAGATTGTCATGAAGGTTCATGGTAACTTCAATGCAAAAAACTGTGATAAACACATAAAAAATTAGTTAAAAAAGGATCAAAACACTCTAAATCATGTAAGCATAAAGATAATTGCCAAGGAAGGAAAAAGACTGAAAAGGAATATAATAGAATAATAAAATAGGTTTCAAAATGCTTATAGTAAATTCTTAAATATTGATATATTAACTTCAAAGTAAATTGGTTAAATTATCCACATAAAAGGCATAAAATGATTGTTGAGTTAAAAAAATCACTAGTATCAACTGAATGTTTCTTACAAGAAAAACTTTTCATTTCTAAGGATACCATATGAAAATAAGATATTCCATGGCAATGGAATGAAAACGAAAGCAGTGGTAGCTACACCTTGATAAAAAGAGCCTGTAAATAAAGCAGTAAAAGAGAGAGGGAGGGTCATTATGTAAGGACAAAGGGTCAATTCAGTTGGAGAGATAATTCTAAACATGTATGTATCAAATATTAGAACTCTAAAATATATACAGCAATAATAAGGACATAAAGGGACAGAAAAACTTTAGTACAATAAAGGGATAATTTAAGATCAACTTTTAGGAATGGGAAGAATAGCCAAATAGAAAATCATAAACAAAGAGTAGACTTGCACAACTCCCAGAAAGTTTAAGCACCAAGCACAGAAAATGGCAAAAGGACAGACAGACCCCAATATGCCTCACTCCTTACCTCCAGGGCTGGGCTATATACTGAGGCCTCCAAAAATGAACTGGGATAATGGAATGGAAGGCACAACACTGATTAGGATACTTCTTGCTCAACCTGGCCATGGATCTACTTCTCAATCCATCCTTTGAGGAATGAAATATGGCTGTTCAGAGAACCACACTATCATGGCAGCTTCAAAATACTTAATCAAAAAAGAAATTCAGTACCAGCAAATGGAGTCTACAAAGCTGAGATGAACAAAGGTGATCTGAGTTCTAGGACTGGTTTCTGGCTATCACTGGAGGTAGTGTACTGAGACAAATTAAATTTAGACCATATCTGGTGTACCCTGAGACATTTCTTCCGAGTCTATAAAGGACAGGATAGGCTAATGCATTCCTCTCTCCACACCTTGGCACATCATTTGAGACTCTGGAAAGAGGACGCATAACAGATATCCAAACAGGAATGGAGTGAAACCCGGCAATGAAAGGATGCTTACAGACTCTCTAAAAGTTTGACCACTTTGGGTCAGAGTTGAGGATAAATGAATTGTACAACCCTCCAAAAAAATACTACTTCAAAATCCTGGCAAAGAAAAATAGATTAGAGGGTTGCTCAAAATTTTTATTAATTTTTTAAATAATTTTTTATTAATAATAAATTAATTATTAAAAATATTTTTTATTAATATGAGGCATTTCTATGAAGTGTCTGTAATTACTGGGCACATTAATTTCACCTCTTCATGTGTTGTTAGATAATAGACATGGTAAAATTTTCAAACTAAGTGAAAAATATTGACACCAAGACATCGCCCAACCCAGGGCATAAAGTAAAGAAAAAAGCAGTTCATTACAAAATTTCCTTATATAAAATCAGAAGAGATTTGAGAAGAAGGCTAGAATACTAATAATATGAACTGGGCATGGTGGTGCACGTCTGTAATCCCAATGGATTGAGAGGCTGAGACAGGAGGATCACATGTTCAAAGCCAGCCTCAGCAACTTATCAAGGTCCTAAGCAACTAAAAGCGATCCTATCTCTAAATAAAATACAAACAAGGGCTGCGGAAGTGGTTCAGTGGGTAAGCAACCTTGAGTTCATTCCTCAGTAACAACAACTACTATAAAATTGCTAACAATGTGAAAAATTGGAATAAGTCACCCCAAATATCTCACAACACAACTTACCCCCATTATACTATGGTGGAGGAAAAAGTACTTAGAAAGTTAATAATTAAACAGTAAATGAATTAAAAGAAGATCTAAGGAATAAACTGAGAGTGAATGTAAGAAAATGAAAGAACACTTGAAGAAAAAGATAGAGATTATGAAAAAGAACCACACAGAAATTCTTAAAATGAAGGACTCAATAAATTTAAGAAATAAGTTTAAAACATCACCAGTAGTTTATATCACTTTGAAGATAGATTTTTTCAGGTCTCAAATCAAAGTATATAATCTTCCAAATAGAGTCAAGAATAAAGAAAACATAATTAGAGACTATGACCAGACTATTCAATAAATCTGGGTGACATTATGGTACCAAATAAAAAACTCATTGGTTTAGAAGAAGGCACTGAAATAAAAATTAAAGGAATGAATAATTTTCAGTAAAATATCAGAAAAATTTCTGAACTTGAAGGATGAAATGAAAATCCAAATACAAGAGGCATCTCCAACCTCAAATAAACAAGACTGAAAAAGAGCTTCTCCAAGACACATTATGAAAAAAATGCCTAATATACAGAACAAGAATAGAATTCTAAAAGCTGTAAGAGAAAATCAACAGGTCACATTTAGAGGTAAGTCAATTAAAATTATTACTGATTTCTTATTTCATACCCCAACATCCAGGATAGTATAAAATAATACATATCAGTTCCTCAAAGATAATGGGTTCCATGCAAAGTGACAGATAAGGGTTTAGTTTCATTTTGCTGCATATAGATTTCCAGTTTTCCCTAGCACCATTTATTTAAGAGGGTATCTTTTCTCCATTGTATGTTTTTGGCACCTTTGTCTAGTATGAGAAAACTGTATTTATGTGAGTTTGTTTCTGTGTCCTCTGTTCTGTACCATTGACCTACCTGTCTACTTTGGTGCCAATACCATGCTGCTTTTGTTATTATTGCTCTTTAGTACAGTTGAAGGTCTGGTATTGTGATACCCCCTGCCTCACTCTTCCTGCTAAGGATTGCTTTGACTATTCTGGGTCTCAAATTCTTCCAAATGAATTTCATGATTGCTTGCTCTATTTCTATGAGGTATGTCAACTCAAAATGAATCAAGGACCTCGGCATCAGGCCAAAGATCCTGCAACTTACAGAGGAAAATGTAGGTTCAAATCTTTATCAAGTTGGCTTAGGACCAGACTTCTTAACATGACTCCCAAAGCACAAGAAATAAAAGCAGGAATCAATAATTGGAATAGATTTAAACTAAAAAGATTTCTCTCAGCAAAGGAAACTATCAACAATGTGAAGGGAGAGCCTACAGAGTGGGAGAAAATATTTGCCACACACACTTCAGATACAGCACTAATCTCCAGAATCTATAAAGAACTCAAAAAACTTTACACCAAGAATACAAATAATCCAATCAATAAAAGGGATAAGTAAATGAGTAGACACTTCACAGAAGATCTATAAGCAATCAACAGATATTGAAAAAAATGTTAACATCTCTAGTAATAAGAGAAATGCAAATCAAAACTACCCTAAGATTCCATCTCACCCCAATTAGAATGACTATTATCAAGAATACAAGCAACAATAGGTATGGTGATGATGTGGGGGAAAAGGTACATTCATACATTGCTGGTGGGGTTGCAAATTAGGGAGGCCATTCTGGAAAGCAGTGTGGAAATTCCTTAGAAAACTTGGAATGAAACCACCATTTGACCTATACCCAAAGGACTTAAAATCAGTATATTACAGTGATGCAGCCACATCAATGTTCATAGCTGATCAATTCCCAATAGCTAGATTGTGGAACCAACCTAGAAGCCCTTCAATAGGTGAATGGTTAAAAAACTGTGATATATATATGTATACACACACACACACACACACACACACACACACACACACACAATGGAATATTACTCAGCCATAAAGAAGAATAAAATCATGGCATTTGCAGGTAAATGGATGCAGTTGGAGAATATCATGGTAAGTGAGATAAGCCAATCCCAAAAAACCAAAGGCTGAATGATCTCTCTGATAAGTGGATGATGATACATAACAAGGGTGGGAGGGAGGCAAGAATGGAGGAAGGATGGATTGTATAGAGGGAAAAAGAGGGATGGATAGGGGGTAGGGTGAAGGAAAAATAACAGAATGAGACAAGCATCATTAATGTATGTACATGTATGATTACACAAATGGTGTGACTCTACTTCATGTACAACCAGAGAAACAACAGTTGGACCCCATTTGTGTACAATGAGTCAGAATAAATTAAAAAAAAAGATAATGGGTTCCAACCAAAATTGTTTTATCCAACGAAACTATCCTTCATAATTGGAGGTAAGATTTAAAAATTTCTAGGATAAACCAGCACTACGAAACATACTCAATGAGATATTTCACAGAAGAAATGGGAAATAAATATCAGAACCAATGCAAGGATAAACATAACCAGAAAAATGGTCAATTAAAGGAGAATCAAGTTCAAATTAAGCATCAGAAACCAATAAAATGACAGGTGTTGGGACTAATGACACGTTAACTAACTCAGGCTGACTCCTTACTTCCTGGCAGGTGAGCAAGATCAAGGCCTTAAAGGCGGTTTCATAAGTTAATGATGATAAATCAGACCACCATCAGGGATTGGTTAACAGCAGTTCCGCGAACTTGATCAGCTCGTGCTTGCCATATAGTCCTATGGGACTCTCGGGTGAACTGCGCATCCCCGCTCCCCCCCTTGCTGACCTTTAAGCTGATTGGTTCCCACCTAGTCTCCACCCTACATAAAAGCTGTGTGACTTCCTCAATAAATGAGTTCCTGCTGTGACTGGTCTCCCTGACGTGTCTGATTGTCCTCTGCCCGGAGGGCTGGGTGCGGGCGGTCCGTTGGCCCAACCTTTCCCAGTCTAGCCTTGTTGGGGAGTGTCCCTTCCCTTGTCGCTGGTCAAGAAGAGCAAGGGGGCTAAAAACCCCAACAGAAAGGAATAAATATTATATCTCTACATTAACACTGAATGTCAATGGTCAAAACTTACCAATCAAAATACACAGATTAACAGAATGGATCAAACAAAAAGCTCACCATGTGTTGCTTACATAGTGTAAGTCAATTCTTTAACTTTCCAACCCGATTCAGAAGGAGATGTAAATCAATCAGTTGTAGCTACTCTATCTGACACAGTAGACTTCAAAACAAAATTCATCAGAACAGGCAAAGAAGTTCACTTATTGGTTAAAGGAATCATCCAACAACAAGATATAATCACTGAAAATATGTTTCTAACATTGGTACACTGTGTGCATAAAACAAATCCAACTCAACATAAAGAATCAAATAGACACAAATACTATAATGCTGAATGATTTCAACATACCTTTCTTTTTTTTTCTCATCTCCTTTTATTTTATTTTTTTTATTATTGTAAACAAATGGGATACATGTTGTTTCTCTGTACATGGAGTCAAGGCATACCATTTATATAATCATAAATTTACATAGGGCAATGTTGTTTGATTCATTCTGCTATTTTTTTCCCTTCCCCCGCAAACTTCCCACCCCTCTTTTCCCTCTATACAGTCCTTCCTTCCTCCTTTCTTACCACACTCCTTATCCCTAACCCTAAACCTAACCCTAACCCTAATGCTAACCCCTCCCACCCCCCATTATATGTCCTCATCCACTTATCAGCGAGATCACTCGTCCTTTAGTTTTTTGAGATTGGCTTATCTCACTTAGCATGATATTCTCCAATTTCATCCATTTGCCTGCAAATGTCATAATTTTATCATTCTTCATGGCGGAGTAATATTCCATTGTATATATATGCCACAGTTTCTTTATCCATTCATCAACTGAAGGGCACCTAGGTTGGTTCCACAATCTGACTATGGTAAATAGAGCAGTAATGAACATTGATGTGGCTGTATCTCTGTAGTATGCTGATTTTAAGTCCTTTGGGTATAG
The DNA here is from genome assembly GCF_902686445.1 of Sciurus carolinensis. Taxonomy (NCBI): domain Eukaryota; kingdom Metazoa; phylum Chordata; class Mammalia; order Rodentia; family Sciuridae; genus Sciurus; species Sciurus carolinensis. The sequence goes on along the minus strand of NC_062221.1, from coordinate 119,290,827 downwards.
GCCAAGGAGTGGGATAGCTGGGTCAAATGGTGGTTCCATTCCAAGCTTTCTGAAGAATCTCCATACTGCTTTCCAGAGTGACTGCGCTAATTTGCAACCCCACCAGCAATGTATGAGTGTTCCTTTTTCACCACATCCTCGCCAACACCTATTGTTGCTTGTGTTCTTGATAATCGCCATTCTAATTGGGGTGAGATGAAATCTTAGGGTAGTTTTGATTTGCATTTCCCTTATTACTATGGATGTTGAACATTTTTTCATATATCTGTTGATTGCTTGTATATCTTCTTCTGTGAAATGTCTGTTCATTTCCTTAGCCCATTTGTTGATTGGATTATTTGTATTCTTGGTGTAGAGTTTTTTGAGTTCTTTATAGATTCTGGAAATTAGCGCTCTATCTGAAGTATGAATGGCAAAGATTTTCTCCCACTCTGTAGGCTCTCTCTTCACATTGCTGATAGTTTCCTTTGCTGAGAGAAAGCTTTTTAGTTTGAATCTATCCCAGTTGTTGATTCTTGCTTTTATTTCTTGTGCTATGGGAGTCCTGTTAAGGAAGTCTGATCCTAAGCCAACAAGTTGAAGATTTGGACCTACTTTTTCTTCTATAAGATGCATGGTCTCTGGTCTGATTCCGAGGTCCTTGATCCATTTTGAGTTGAGTTTTGTGTAGGGTGAGAGATAGGGGTTTAATTTCATTCTGTAGCATATGGTTTTCCAGTTTTCCCAGCACCGTTTGTTGAAGAGGCTATCTTTTCTCCATTGCATATTTTAGGACCCTTTGTCTACTATGAGAAAATTGTATTTATTTGGGTTTGTGTCCATGTCCTCTATTCTGTACCATTGATCTACCTATCTATGTTGGTACCAATACCATGCCGTTTTTATTACTATTGCTTTGTAGTATAGTTGAAGATCTGGTATTGCAATACCCCCTGCTTCGTTCTTGCTACTTAGGATTGCTTTAGCTATTCTAGGTTTTTTCATTCTTCCAGATAAATTTCATAATTGCTTGGTCTATTTCTGCAAGGTACATCATTGGGATTTTAATTGGAATTGCATTGAATCTGTATAGCACTTTAGGTAGTATGACCATTTTGACAATATTAATTCTGCCTATCCAGGAACATGGGAGTTCTTTCCATCTTCTAAGGTTTTCTTTAATTTCTTTCTTTAGTGTTCTGTAGTTCTCATTGTAGAGGTCTTTCATCTCTTTTGTGAGATTGATTCCCAAGAATTTTATTTTTTTTGATGCTATTGTGAATGGGGTAGTTTTCCTAAGTTCTCTTTCTGAAGATTCATCACTTATGTATAAAAATGCATTGGATTTATGAGCATTGATCTTGTAACCTGCTACTTTACTGAATTCACTTATGAGTTCTAAAATTTTTTTTGGTGGAATTTCCAGGTTCCTCTAAATATATAATCATGTCGTCAGCGAACAGGGATAGTTTGAGTTCTTCTTTTCCAATTCGTATCCTTTTAATTTCTTTGGTTTGTCTAATTGCTCTGGCTAGAGTCTCAAGGACGATGTTGAATAGAAGTGGTGAAAGAGGGCATCCCTGCCTTGTTCCAGTTTTTAGGGGGAACGCTTTCAGTTTTTCACCATTTAGAATGATATTGGCCATGGGCTTAGCGTAGATGGCCTTTATAATGTTAAGGAATGTTCCCACTACCCCAATTTTTTCTAGTGTTTTGAGCATGAAGGGATGCTGTATTGTATCGAATGCTTTTTCTGCATCTATTGAAATAATCATGTGATTCTTGACTTTAAGTCTGTTAATATGGTGAATGACATTTATTGATTTCCGAATGTTGAACCAACCTTGCATCCCTGGGATAAAACCCACTTGATCGTGGTGCACTATCTTTTTAATATATATTTTATGCGATTTGCTAAAATTTTGTTGAGAATTTTTGCATCGATGTTCATTAAGGATATTGGTCTGAAATTTTCTTTCCTCGATGTGTCTCTGTCTGGTTTAGGTATCAGGGTGATATTGGCTTCATAGAATGAGTTTGGGAGGGTTCCCTCCTCTTCTATTTCTTGGAATACTTTGAGGAGTATTGGAATGAGCTCTTCTTTAAAGGTTTTGTAGAACTCGGCTGAGAACCCATCTGGTCCCATACTGTTCTTTGTTGGTAGGCTTCTGATGACTGCTTCTATTTCATTGCATGAAATTGATTTATTTAAGTTGTGTATGTCCTCCTTGTTCAGTTTAGGTAATTCCTATGTCTCTAGAAACTTGCTGATGTCTTGGAGGTTTTCTGTCTTGTTGGAGTATTGATTTTCAAAATAGCTTCTAATTATGTTTTGTATTTCACTCGTGTCTGTTGTGATATTTCCTTGTTCATTCCAAATTTTAGTAATTTGAGTTTTCTCCCTCTTTCTCTTTGTTAATGTGGTTAAGGGTTTATCAATTTTGCTTATTTTTTCAAAGAACCAACTATTTATTTTGTTAATTTTTCCAATTGTTTCTTTTGTTTCAATTTCGTTGATTTCGACTCTGATTTTAACTATTTCCTGTCTTCTACTACTTTTGATGTTGGTCTGCTTCTCTTTTTCTAGGGCTTTGAGATGTAGTGTTAACTCGTTTATTTGTTGATTTCTACTTCCATTGTTGAATGCGCCCCATGAAATAAATCTTCCTCTAAGTACTGCTTTCATAGTGTCCCAGAGATTTTGATATGATGTGTCTTTGTTCTCATTTACTTCTAAGAATTTTTTTTCCCTCCTGATGTGTTCTGTTATCCATTCATCATATAATAGTGTATTATTTAATCTCCAGGTATTGGAAAAGTTTCTGTTTTTTATTACTAATTTCAATCCATTATGATCTGATAGAGTACAAGGTAGTATCTCTATCTTCTTGTATTTGTTAACAGTAGCTTTGTGGCATAAAATATGGTCTATTTTAGAGAAGGATCCATATGCTGCTGAGAAGAAAGTGTATTCGTTCTTTGTTGGATGGTATATTCTATATATGTCGGTTAAGTCTAAATTGTTGATTGTGTTATTGAGATCTATGGTTTCTTTATGCAATTTTTGTTTGGAAGATCTATCCAGTGGTGAGAGAGGTGTGTTAAAATCACCTAGAATTATTGTGCTGTGGTCTATTTGATATCTGGAATTGAGAAGGATTTGTTTGATGTACATGGATGAGCCAATGTTCGGGGCATAGATATTTATGATTGTTATGTCTTGCTGATTTATGCTTCCCTTAAGCAGCATGTAATGTCCTTCTTTATACCTTCTGACTAGTTTTGTCTTGAAGTTCACATTATCTGAAATGAGGATGGATATTCCAGCTTTTTTGCTGTGTCCGTGTGCATGGTATGTTTTTTCCCATCCTTTCACCTTTAGTCTATGGGTATCTCTTTCTATGAGATGAGTCTCTTGCAGGCAGCATATTGTTGGATTTTTCTTTTTAATGCAACCTGCCAGTCTATTTCTTTTGATTAATGAGTTCAGGCCATTAACGTTCAGGGTTATTATTGTGATATGATTTGTATTCCCAGTCATTTGACTCATTTTTGTTTTTTGACATGATTTGGTTTCTCCTTTATTTGGCTATTCCTTTAGGCTAGTTCCTCCCGTTGCTGCTTTGCATCGTTGTTTTTCATCTCTTCCTCATGGAATATTTTGCTGAGAATGTTCTGTAATGCCGGCTTTCTTTTTTGTAAATTCCTTTAGCTTTTGTTTATCATGGAAGGATCTTATTTTGTCGTCAAATCTGAAAGTAAGTTTTGCTGGGTTTAAGATTCTTGGTTGGCATCCATTTTCTTTCAGTGCTTGGTAAATGTTTTTCCAGGCCCTTCTAGCTTTTAGGATCTGGGTTGAAAAATCTGCTGATATTCTTATTGGTTTCCCCCTGAATGTAATTTGATTCTTTTCCCTTATGGCCTTTAAAATTCTGTCTTTATTTTGTATGTTAGGTATTTTCATAATAATGTGCCTTGGTGTGGGTCTGTTGTAATTTTGTATATTTGGAGTCCTATAAGCCTCTTGTACCTGGTTTTCCATTTCATTCTTCAGATTTGGGAAATTTTCTGATATTATTTCATTGAATAGATTGTTCATTACTTTGGTTTGTTTCTCTAAGCCTTTCTCAATCCCAATAATTCTTAAATTTGACCTTTTCATGATATCTCAAAATTCTTGTAGATTCTGTTCATGATTTGTTACCATCTTCTCTGTTTGGCCAACTTTGTTTTCAAAATTAAATATTTTGTCTTCAATGTCTGAGGTTCTGTCTTCCAGGTGTTCTATCCTATTGGTTTTGCTTTCTATGGAGTTTTTAACTTGGTTTATTGTTTCCTTCATTTCAAGGATTTCTTTTTGTTTTTTTTTTTCAGTATCTCTAACTCTTTATTGAAATGATCTCTTGCTTCCTGTATTTGCTCTTTTAACTGTTGATTGGTGCGATCATTTAATGCCTGCATTTGCTCTTTCATCTCCTCCTTCAATGCCTGCATTTGCTCTTTCATCTCCTCATTTGCTTCCCTGATTGTTTTAATTATGTACATTCTGAACTCCCTTTCTGTCATTTCTTCTGCTGTGCTGTCATTGGGTTTTATTGATATAGTATCTAGGTTTGTTTGGGACATTTTCTTCCCTTGTTTTCTCATATTGGTCAGATGTCAGTGGGACTCTGAGATATTGCAGATTTCCTCTATTGGCCTTTAGTGTCCCTATAGATTTCTAGCGTATCACCTCCCAGCCTTCAGTAGCCTGAAGTCTTGGAGGAACTTGATAATGCAGTGCTTCCGAAGAAAGCTGCCCTTAGCCTGCTACTGGTTCCAGGGCTTGGAGCTGGCTCTGTGCGGAAAGACTCTCACTGGGGGGCCTACTCCGAGAAGCTGGCCGTGTGGGAGGAGCCCACTGCCGGAGTATGCAGGACTATCTGGGGAAGACTCTAGCTGCCCTGCCCTGCTCTGAGAAGCTGCCTCTGTCCGGGCCTGCTGCCTGGGCCAAGCTACTGGTGGGGGAGACTCACCCCATGGCTCTATTTTAGTCCTAGTCTCTCAACGCCTCCCCTTCTTGAATCCTGGGTTTTGGAGCGACTGGAGATGCAGTCACCCTCTAGTCCACCATCTTGGATCGCCCCATGGAAAGAGCCTGCGGCCGGAGTGGGCAGGGCCACCTGGAGAAGTCTCTGGCTGCCCTGCCATGGTCCCAGATGCTACCTGTGGGTCGGAGCTCTCCTCTGGCTCGGGGACTTGGGGCTGGCTCTGTGTAGAAAGGCTCTCACTGGGTTGTCTGCTCTGAGAAGCTAGCCTTGAAAGGCACCTCCCGCCGGAAGGGGCCGGGCTGCTTGGGGAAGTTCCTGGCTGCCCTGTCCTGGTCCCTGAAGCTGCTTGCTGGTCGGAGCTCGCCGCACTGGCTCCGGGACGTGGAACTGGTTCTGTGCAGTCAACATACCTTTCTCACCAATAGATTGGTCTGGAGATTAAGTAAAAATTCTTCAGAACCAAATGTACCTAAGAGACAACTATAGAATATTTCATCCATTGATAACTGAATTTTCATCCTTCCAGTGGCACACAGAAGTTTCTCTGAATAGACAGAGCTTAGGGCACATAGCAAATCTTAAAAAATACAAAAAGTAGAAATAATTCTTTGCATCTTGTCAGATCATAATGGAATGAAATTAGAAAACAATGAGAAGATTCAAAAAAAAAAAGATACCTTACTAACATCTGGAGATTAAATAACACATTTCTGAATGGGGAATGCATCACAGAAGAAATCAGGGGAGTGGTAAAAATATTCTTAAAAAACAAGTAAGTATAGAGTTAACATTAAATCTCTGAGAAAGTATGAAGGTATATCTAAGAGAAAAGTTCATATCACTGAGTTCATAGATTAAAACAAAAATGTAGCAGATAAATGTAACATTACAACACAAGGCTATAGAAAAAAGAACAAACTAATACCAAGAGAAGCAGAAGACAGGAAATAATTAAGATCATAGCTGCAATTAATGAAATTGAGAATAAAATTAATAATAAAAAGGACCAATGAAACAGAATTGGTTCTTTGAAAAGAGAAACCAGATTGATAAACCCTTAGATAAACTAATCCAAAGAAAGAGAAGACATAATAAACCTAATTAGTAATGAAAAAGGAAATATCACCAAAAATCATACTGAAATAAAGAGAATCATTAGAAACTTTTGAAAATTTAAACAAAGGAAAATGAAGGGAAGGGAGGGTGGACAGGAAAAGAAAAGTGGAATGATTCTGACATAACTTCTCTATGTACATATATGAATACACCACAGTGATTCTCCATATCATGTACAACCACAAGACTGGGATCCTAATTAGAATAAGATGTACTCCATGTTTGTACAAATGTGTCAAAATATACTCTACTGTCCTGTGTGACTAAAAAGAACAAATAAGAAATGATTTAAAAATTTATACTCTATTAAGTTGAAAAATCCTAAAGATATTGACAAAATTTTGGATACATATGATGTACCCAAATTGATCCATAAGGACAAAGAAAAATTATGTACCACTATCTACAAAATTAAAGCATCTATTGACATTCTTCCAACAAGAAAATTCCAGAACCAGAAAGATTCTCAACTGAATTCTACCTGACATTTAAAGAAGAACTAATGCAAATATTCCTCAAATTATTCCAAGAAGTAGAAAAGGAGGTAACACTGCCAAATTCATTTATGAAGTCAGTATAACCCTGACACCAAAACCAGAAAAAGACACCTAAAGAAATAAAACTTTAGAACAATATCCCTGATGAACATAGATGAAAAAATCCTTACTAAAATATTGGCAAATAACATTCAAAACCATATTACTAAGATAGTGCACCAGGAAAAAGTGGGTTTCATCCTAGGATGTAAGTTTGGTTCAGATATGCAAATCATTAAACATAGTCCAGCACATATTGTTAAGGACAAGAGTCACAAGATTATCCCAATTGAAACATAAAAATTGGCAAAGGCCAGGATCCAATCAAGTTTAAAACCTTGGAGAAATTAAGGATAGAAGGAACTTACCTCAACGTTATGCTATGCACTACAAACACAAGGACATCATACTGAATAGAGAAAAATTGAAAGCATTTCTTTTAAAACAGGAACAAGACAAGGATATTCACTCTAACCATTTCTATTCAATATAGTTCTTGAAATTAGCCAGAGCAATCAGGAAAGAGAAGAAAAGCAAAAGGACACAAATAGAGAAAGAATAAGTCCAATTATCTCTGCTGATAACAGAATCCTATAACTAGAAATCCCCCCCCCAAAAAATACTGCATCGAAAGACTTGTACAGTGATAAACAAATTTAGTAAAGTAGCAGTATAAAAGATTCACATATAAAAATTAATAGCATTACTATACTTCAATAATGAATGTGCTGAGAAAGAAATCAGGAAGATAACTCCATTCATTAAAATTTCAGAAAAATGAAATGAAATACTTGGAAATAAACATCACTATGGTGGTTAAGGACCTCTATAATGAAAAGTATGTAATACTGAAGAAAGAAATTGAAGAATATCTTAAAAGATCAAAGACATGCATCGATAGGGAGAATTAATGTCTAAGTAGTCATACAATCATTTGAAAAAAATAAGGACCAAGAATAGCCAAAGAGATCTTGCACAAAAAAGTGATGCTGGAGATATCACAATATCAGATCTCAAAATAAACTATAGAGTTATGTTAACAAAAAGTATGTTATGGGCATCAAAACAGACATGAAGATGAATGGAATAGAATAGAAGGCACAAGAAAAAACCCACATATACCCAGTCACCTGACACTCAACAAAGGCACCAAAAGCAAATATTGATGTAAAAATAGCCTTCCTAACAAAGGTGTTAAGAAAACTTGGTATCCACATTTAGAAGAATGATACTATAGTCCTATATTTCACCCTGCAAAAAAGTCATCTCAAAGTGGATCAATGACCTAAGAATTAGACCAAAAATTCTCAACTACTACAAGAAAGTATAAGCTCAACACCCCAACATATTGGTACAGGCATCAACTTCCTCATTTGAGAAGACTCCCGAAGCATAAGAAATAAAACCAAGAATCAATAAGTGGGATGACAAAAAATCAAAAAGCTTCTGCACAGCAAAGAAAATCAAATCATAAAGAGAGATCTTACAAAATGGGAGAAAATAATTCCCAGCTACTTCTTTGATAGGTAACTAATATTCAGACTATATAAAGAACTCAAAAAACTTAACACCCCATAAGAACCCCCAATCAATAAATGGGCAAAAGATCTAAACACCTTTTTTTTCTCAAAATAAAAAATACAAATGACCAACATCCATACCAATCAGGGAAATGAAAATCAAAATCACATTGAGATTTCATCTCACAGCAGTCAGAATGGCAATCATCAAGAACACAAATATTAACGTTGGCCAGGCTGTGGGGAACAGGGTGCACTCATTGTTGGTGGGACTGCCGATTACAAGAATCACTTCAGAAAGCAATATGGCAATTCCTCCCAAGACTGGGAATGGAACCACCTCGTGACCCAGCTATCCTACTCCCTGGAATTTATCCACAAACACCCTAAAATTAGCATAACATTGTGATATAGTCACTTCAATGTTTATAGCAGTGCAATTCACAATAGCCAGGTAATGGAACCAGTAAAGGGGTCTGTCATCATTTGAAAATGTGCATAGATACACACTGGAGTTTTACTCAGCCATAACGAATAAGGAAATAATGGCATTTGCTAGTTAATGGATGGAACTGAAGAAGATCATACTAAGTGAAAAATCTAGACTCAGAAAGAAAAGGTCAAATGTTTTCTCTCATGTGTGGAAGCTAGAGTATTATAAAGGGAAAAAAGAAGGAGCGGGGCACCGTGAAAATAAAAGGGAAAGCAATGGAATAAAGGACGAGGACTAAGGGGAAAGAAAGAGGATAGGAAATGGGAGGAACTGTGGAATGTGACTAAATTATACTGTGAATGTATGTGAATATATCACAGTAGATTCCACATTTATACATACCTGCAAATAAAGAATTAATAAAAAAAAAACAATAAATAAATAGAATGAAGACCGGTAGAATAGTGGAAGGGGAGTAGGAACAGTGAGGAGGGGAAGGAAAGAGGAAGTATTTGGGACTGAAATGAAGCAAACTATATCCCTCGCATGCATGATTATGTAAAAATGAATCCCACTATTATGTATAACTGTAATGCACTAATAGAAGCATTAAAAAGCCCAGCAGATTTAAATTTTACCCTAGACTAAATGGACCTAACATACATCTGCAGAACCTTCTATGCAATGATCGCAGAATCCCACATTCCAGTCAAACACACATGAATATTCTCTGGGACAGATTATAAAAATATCACAAAACTAGTGTCAGCCAGGTATGTGGCACACACCTGTAATTCCAGTGATTTAGAAGGCTGAGGCAGGAGGATCACAAGTAACATATGTTGCCAGTCTCAGCAACATAGTCAGACTCTAAGTAACTTAGTGAGACTCTGTCTCACAATAAAATTTAAAAAGTAATGGAGACGTAACTCAGTGGTAAAGTAGCTCTGAGTTCATTTCCCAGTGCTCTACTCACCACCAAAAGAGTCCATTATAATGAATAAAAAATATTTTGATTGTTTTTTTTTTGGAAATTTTTTGAAATAAATGAAAATGGAAGCAGAACATACCAAAACCTACAGCACACAGCAAAAACAGTATTAGAAGGAAGTTTGTAGCGTTCAATGTCTATACCAAAAAAATGGAGAAATCTCAAACTACCTGTAACTATACCTCAAGTAACTAGAAAAACAAGACAAAAACCCAAAATGAGTAGAATAAAAGAAATACAACCTGTGATAGTCTAACTAAGAAAATGAAAGAGAAGATTAAAGTAAATGTAATTAAAAATAAAAAAAGAAGATATTACAAATGACACCACAGAAATACAAAGGATCTAGAGGGTTTTTTTTTTTTTTTTTAATAGAGATTATTTGGAACCACTGCACACCAACAAATTTGATGGCCTGAAAGAAATGGACAAATTCCTGGACCATACACCCTAAGATGGAATTTTCAGGAAATAGAAAACTTGAATTGATCAATAATGTGTAACAAGATTATTACCTATTTTTAATGCCAAACTTACTTGCAGGAATAAAATACTTATTGAATGGTTTCTATGTGACAGCAAGTTTATATATTTTATTATATTTAATATTTTGAAAATCTTTTGGACAAGGTAATCTTTGCTTTATAGGTGAGGAATTCTGTTAAGAGATGTCTAGTTCATTCTATTACTATGTCGTAGGGATGGATGATAATTTAGGAGTATTTTAACCAACATCCACATATTCCCAATTGAACCTCAAAATAAAATTTTAGCATTCAAGTCTAGGAACATTTGGTGATTAGGACACTATCATACAACATTGATGGAAATATAATCAGGATGATACTTCAGGAAGATAAAGTGTCTTTAAAAGCTTAATAATCTTGACTCTGCAATCATGTCTTCCTTATCCAGTGGAAATAATGAAAAACATTATCCAATTTTTATATAAAGAACACTTATGCATTTTATTTCAATAATATTGCATGGGTGAAACATAATGGTATGTATCTTTAATTATGTGTCCTAAATATCACACACACATATTTGTCTATGATTTTCCATCAGTGTGGCAAGTGTTGTCCTTCCCTTTTCATCACTGCCTTTGATACTTATCTCTACACATTCTGATAACACTCTTTCCACATACATCAGTTTTTGGTGAGGTTCTCTCTTTTTTTTTTTTTTTTAATTTCCCCAATTGTGGTCATAACACATTGGAAGGATCTCTTAGGTTGTTTCTTCACTAAATGATCCATATTTGCAGATTACTAAGTGTCTCAGTGAAACACTTATATAAAGAATTACATGATATTTTTTTAATTTTTATTTTTTTTAAAATTTTTTTACAGACTGCATTTTGATTCATTGTACACAAATGGGGTATATCATTTTGTTTCTATGGTTATACATGATATAGATTCATACCATTTGTGATATCTGCTTCATTACACCATTTTTCATATCTTCCCTCTCATTTCCCTCTATGTAATCTGAAGTTCCTCCATTCTCCTCCCACCCTCATCCCCCACCCCTATTATATATCATCATCCACTTATCAGGGAAAATATTTAGCCTTTGATTTTGGGGATTGGCTTATTTCACTTAGCATGATATTCTCCAATTCCATTCATTTATCTGTAAATGCCATAATATACTTCTTCTTTATGGCTGAAAAGTATTTGGAAAGGATCCACCTTTTGACCCAGTTATCCCACTCCTCAGTTTGTACTGGAAGGACTTAAAATTAGCATACTCCAGTAATGCAGCCACAAAAATATTTATAGCAATTCAATTCACAATAGCTAGATTGTGGAACCAACCTAGATGCCCTTCAACAGATGAATGG